>NW_025317393.1:0-157567 GCF_018873765.1 Telopea speciosissima
CAAAACCAAAGGAAGGAAAACCAAAAAATGGACACTAATCTAGGTGACTCAAGGACAAGCATATGGTGGGCACCAAAAAGAGGACAAAAGACAAAAGTGCAATGCAAAGAAGAAATTCAAGAAGAGCAAAAAGTGGGAGACAAAAAGTAAGAAAGAGAAATGAGAAGTGAAAAAAGAGAAAGTGAAGAAGAGGGACATATATCTACAAAAAACAAAGCAAAAAAGAAGAAGGAAAAGTGTAGGCGGAAAGGTTTGAACCCCCAACCTCTCCTACCTCACTAATAGATTTACAGGCAAGCCCCACAAAAAAGTTCATTCGCAGCGGACCCTTCACTATATAAAGGTATGTACTCTCTTGGACATCCTATCTCAAGAGAGTGGGGGGCAAATGATACATCCAAGATTCATCGAACCAGTCAGCGGCTGCCACGTGTCACAAAGAGAACCACTCCAGAACCAAGGAGAACCAATTGGGGGTCCCACCCGGGGGCGGCCAGCACCCAGGCACGACCTGCACCCAGGCGTGGCCTCACCCAGGCGCGGCCTCACCCAGGCATGGCCACACCCAGGCATGGCCTGCACCCAGGCACGGCCTCACCCAGGCGCAGCTTGCACCCAAGCGCGGCCTCACCCAGGCGCAGCCTCTCACCCAGGTACGGCATCGTGGACGCAGATGTGATGTACATGGACACCGAGGCCGCTCATCTATGACCCAATCGTGTCACTACAGACTTATGCCACCACCAAGACTCTAGGCCACTACTTAGAAGTCACGTCACCCAGACGGATTCAAGCACCCATGATGTTATCACCACACGCGAGTATCTATCCGCCAAGGATCTTGATACCATTGGGACACTCCCTCCCGCGAGGAGATGGCCAATCAGGATAGAGCCCTGCTACTCAGGGCCTCTATCCACTCAACAGCACACTCGCCATCAAACTGGGACTCTCCATATCATCATACTCCAGTATAAAAGGAAAGGTACACCACCCTTAGAGGGGACATCTAAACTCATAGTGAATAATCACTATTCATCTATTTGCTCAGGAGATCTAACTTTGGCATCGGAGAGCCCTAGGCCGGAACCACACCGGTTCTCTCTATTGACCCCTTGGTCCACTTGCAGGTGACGGCACTCGCAGGACCGCTCGACGATTTCTTGACGCAACACAAACAACCACAAAAGATTTCAGGTCTAAAAATGTCAATCAAGGGAGAAAATTCCTTTAGATTTCATACATCAAATTGTTCAGGAAAATTTAGGTTTATCATCCCTGGGGTTTCAAACAATTACGTCTACCATCCTTGGAATTTAATCTATTTCATAAACCTTTCCTGTATTTTGAAAGATTCTTACAAACGTACCGTTACCGTTAGATGAGAATAGTTAAGTGATGATGTCATCACCCAAATATTAACTAAATGCCCATAATACCCTTAATGAAGGTACTTTTCCATATTTACTCTCATTTGTAAAATTTGGAACCACGATGGCCACCACCACCACCATCTCCTCCTCAGAATATGATTTTTGTTGCCGTTTAAGATTTCATAGGCGGAACAGTTGGAATTCTCTTCTTCAAATCCATGCTTGTATGCTCAGAAATGCCCTTGAAACAAACATTACACTGCTCGCTGGAATTTGGCATACACGCTGTGTATTTGGTCATTATTGTCAAAGGGATGACTGTTGGAAAAAATCAAATAGAGAAGGAACTTGTATTCTGCTTTGAACATGTACTTGCTATCTAAAAGGAGATATTTACCCCCACACGACAAAAATCACCTTCAAGACTCAACAAAGCAATAAAAATGAAACAGAATATCTTTGAGAGACACTGATTGCAAGAGAGAGAGATAATTCGTTTGAACATTGCATTTCTATTTTATAGAAGTGAAACATCTCTTCTGAACAGACATATCTGTCCACTTTGTACTTAAACCATTAGATCGATTGCCACATGATCTAATTGTCCAGATTAAACAGAGATGAAGCTGTTCACAATAGTCATATCATATCAAACATGACCGTAGGATCTTCTAATCCGACGGATTTGATCACGTCAAAAATTAACGTATCAGATCAAGTCGCTTACATCGCGATGCTAAGTGCTAAATGCGTGCGTAGACCACTAACGCCTCTACAGGCCACTGCCCACGCCGCGCATGCACGTGTGCGTGCGTGCTCGGACAGCTATGCCGTCTTTGCATATATACCGTAGAATGTTTTCCTTTTCCGGTTTAACTTAAGAGATAAAGAAGGTAATATAATAAATACCATTTATAACTCTTGTAGTTTTTCGATGTGGGACTAAACCACTTTACCAAAATAATATAATGTTTATTTAATTTCTCATCTTATTACAATCTATCTAAGAATCTCCCACTAGATTGTAATAAACATCTTAATATCTCTAACTACATAGTTATATATACGAAAAGGTTGACTTGGCATTAAACCTTTAATTAGTGTAAGTATTTCAGAATTGTAATGTAGAATGTGGTTGACTTAGCATTAAACCAATTCTTACAAATATTAAAATCGAAAATATTACACACACAACTATGATTGATTCTATGTCAAAATCTTTAATATAGTAGTACTCTTATGGCCCTGTGCTCTATCCTGAATTCATGAACACTTGCAAGAATAAACTCTAAATTCTTGTTTAGAAACGATACCATTTCAGTATTTATATAGGTAGGTTCTTCTTTAGTATCTTTGTTATTGTAGATACTCTTACTTCACATAAACCTTATCAAAACTTCATAGAAGTTATCCTTAACTCATAACAGTTAACATTGACACCTTTTGGGCTATTAATTTCAATGTTTTTTACAATCATTTAATAGTAGCTTGTTATTACCCATTAAACCTTATTCATAAGGTTGGGTTCCCACTTCTAGTGACTAAAAGGGTTTCAGCTCCATTCCTTTGGATGTACCTTCTACAAGCTCCCTAGGTAGGCTTTTCGTAAAAGAATCCGCTAAATTATTGTTAGAATAGTAACTATACCATCTCGAATCAATTGTCTAACATATTCATGTCTTAAGCATATATGTCCAAACTTTCCATTGTAGATCATACTATAAGCATTAGACATAGTGGCTTCATTATCACAGTACAGAAAAATAGCTGGCATCGGTTGTGGCCACAACTTTATATCCAGTAGCATATTTCTAAGCCATTCTACTTATTTTCCTGCTACTCCCAAAGCTATAAATTTAGACTCCATAGTTGAATGTGAGATACAAGTTTGCTTCTTTGAAGCCCAAGATATGGCTCCACCAGCTAGTGTAAAAATCCATCCAAATATGGACTTATTATCACTTCTACTAGTGATCCAACTAGCATCCGAGTATCCCTCTAACACTGCTGAAAAATTTCTATAAAACAAACCAAAGTTCATAGTCTTCTTAAGATATCCAAAAACTCGACCAATGCCTTTCCAATGATCCACACTAGGATTACTAGTGTATCTCGAAAGTTTGCAAACAGAAAAAGCTATATCAGGTCTTGTACAATGCATTGCGTACATTAGGCTTCTAATTGCACTGACATACTCAAGTTGTGCCATAGCCCTACTTGAATGCTTGCTTGTTTTAGAACTAGAATCATAAGGAGAGTTTGCTTCTTTAATGTCAAGAAACTTAAATTTCTTTATCATTTTCTGAATATAATGTGACTAACATAAAACAAACCCTTCACTATGTTTCTTTACTTTAATTCCTAAAATAGTATCAACTTCATTTAAATTTTTCATCTCAAATTTTGAAGTAAGACACTTTTTAGTTTCAAGTACACCAACTAAATTAGTTCCAAAAAATGAACATATCATTGACATAGATGCATATATAATTACACCATATGTCACACCCCAAACCACCCCCTAGGAGGATTAGGTAGGTGACCCGAATTGTGTTACGGTAATCCGCCAAATGCCACGGATCTAGAAATAGTTAATACATTCACAAACACACATCCACAATATTACCATATATATATTTACCAAAAAAAAATATTGCCATATATAAACTCAGAGTGCTGCAGAAACTATAATTACATTAAGAGTAAAAGAAGTGTAGCAGTACAGGAAATGATTGTTATATACATAGATACGCTGAATCATTTCCTCTCTCCCACCCACAAACTAAATAGTAAAGGATACTAAATACATCAGCTGAAATAAAAGGAAAATATATATATACAGGGTGAGACAACTTGAGCCCCAAAAAGAAAGAGAAAGACTAAAAGTAGAAATGGGGATAAACTCTGAATCAGGCACCAGCTTTGGCCTGGCCATCATTGGAGTAAGATTTTGACATAGGTTGTATGAGTCTAAAGGTATTCTATGATCTGTTGATTATCATCTCGAGCTTAAGGTTCAGCTCAAGAGTAGAGCTAGTTTTAGAATTTCTAGAATTTAGAATCTTCCAAATTATGTTTGTGTTTGTTTCTACTTTATTGGTTACACTTTAGTTTATAATAAGATTGGAAATAGTACTCCCAGTTTCCTTTCCTAATGTAAAAGGTTATGCCTCTTCAATTATAGAGTTATCGACTTTTGCACCTAGCTAGTCTCCTACTGTGTTCTTCTACTTTTTTATTTTGGTGTTTTCTTAAAACTTTTAGTTCTTTGTCTCTAGACCACCCATCATCCTACTTCTGTTGTTTGTGAATGTAAATAGAGCTTCTCGCTCTGATACCACTCTGTCACACCCCAAACCACCCCATGGGAAGATTTAGGCCAGTGACCAGGATATCCCACGACATCCACCAATCCCCAAGGATCAAGAAGCAGTACTTACATGTCATAAACCACACAATGAGGTTAAAAGATAATAAAAGGATATCAGAGTGCAACAGAAGATCGAACTACCCACAGATGATTTATATCATCGATTATACAATCCCAAATACATATGTAATACCATTTACATATCCATTTATGTTCAATAAGTACATTATCTTAGTAATACACTTCTTGAAAGAAAGAAACTTAAATAATAACAAAACCATCGCTAAGTAACGAGATGAGGAAGATCTACAATTCCATAAACAGTATCCTCGCTCATTGGCAAACCCGTACCTGCAAAATCAACTAAATGAGAATATACAAGAGTGTGAGCTCCACTGAGCCTATGAATGAAATATAAACCATGCATGCACATGCAAGCACAATCAAATGAGTCCTACATGAGGTGCAGTTCATTTTATTTATTAGCCACCTAACGTCATAACTAAGGCAGGTTAGTGCTACTACAATCCCTAATACATGTATCCCTGGTACAGGCTTGGTTACCCTTTCCCGTGATACACCCATTGAGTTGTCGGAGAAAACCAGTCGGCTCTAGCATCCCTTCCAAAGGTCAGCCCGACCGGCCTTTTAGGTTACCATTGTGCTACCATCAGCCCTATTGACTGGTGGGCCTATCGACCAAACAATGTCTTCTTGAGACATTGGCCTCACACTTTTCGGTGCTACCACCATGTCCTAATGATCATGATGGGTCAACTGACCGGACAATGCATGCCTTTCAGGACATTGGCCTCACACTTTTGTGGTATCCAACACCTAAACCCCTGTTGGCAAGGGTTCATAGCACGGGTGATGATTTCCTAGCCATATGCATTCTATATGACATAGTATGAGTCGGGTGGTGTCAACCGTATCCCATTCTATGGGCTACCATAGGCCTCATTTCCAAGCCGGCTACGGCATCTAATCTAGCATTTCCATATATAAGCATTATCATCCATTTCCAATGTCCATCAGATAAGATTCAGAATTTAAATAAGAATATAAAACAATTTAAAGTAATTAAAGATAGTAAATATTGTTGTTGTTGTTGTTGTCATGACCCCTCAGTCATGTTACACCTACACTCATGATGTAATTCCACTCACCTTAGTCTGATCCTACTAGTTCAGCTGTTTGTTCAGTTTTGGCCGATATCTGGCTGTGCACCTCTAGCACAGGATCAAATCCTAAAGTAATAAATTAGAAATGTGTTATTTTAATTATTCAAAATTGTTTTGGATAATCTAGTGTTGGTCTAGGTCACAATAGTCTTACAACACAGTTCCTAGGTCAGCAGTGTTGCAGGACCAAAATATCCCTCCTCATAATTATGGACAGATGTGCATCGCCTAATGCATCATCCAGAGAATGCTTAGAATGTGAACAGGCTCATTTTCTTGGGTTTTGCACCATAGGCAGTGCCTTGATCGACCCTACATGCATGTTAGGTCATTGTGGACCTCATGGGGAGTGGTTTGCAGTAGTCCACTTAGATCTTGACTTGTGCCCACCACTTGGCTGCCAGAAGCTGCCCAGACAGCCCAGTGAATAGTAACCCAGCTATGTTTCAGCATATGGGCATGGATTGGGCTGCATGCAGGGGCAGATTCACATGTATAATCATGGTAGTATGCTGTCCCTACCAAGATCCAGGCAAGGGCTAGCCTGTATGCACAGATCCAAGCCTAAACTGCCAGATCTAGGTGCAATAAGGCAGTGCAGCCAGGCAGAGGGACTGATTTTAGTCCCAAGCAACTAACAGCAGTAAAAATATATGAAAAACCCTCAGATCTTCCATGCAACATGTTTGCATGTTGGATCTGAGGCAACTCATGGCAGCCCCCAGCTGTTTTGGGCTGCCCATGGCCAGAAATCATCCAACTAGCATGGATCTAAGGAGATGAATAGTAACAGTAGGTTTATTACATGAAAAATGCTCAGATCTTACATGCAACAGGTTTGCATGTTAGATCTGAGGCAGCATAAGGCAGTCCCCAGCTGTTCTGGGCTTGCCTTGGCCAGATTTACTTCCATAAAGCATAGATCCATATGAGGAAATATAGAACAGCAGTAGCAACATATTAGGGTAAGTATTTATACCTGAGAATGGCTTGGGTATACTGGGATCAAGGATGCCAAGCTGATCCTCCTTCCTTCCTCTTCCTTCTCTTTCCTTTTTCCTTCTCATTCTCTCTTTTCTCTCTTCTTACTCTCCTACGGTTTCAATAGTGCTAGGAACCTCTAAAATGAGGCTGGGGTCTCCCTATTTATAGGCCAGCTTCATACTGAGGCCGGTTTTCCTGCCTAAGCCTCTTTTGAGAATGTGTTTTTAAACTGTTTCTCAGCCATTCTGGGCACTCAGGTGGGGTCCACAGGGATCCAAGGGTATGAGGTGGTCCCCCAGACTCCCTTCAACCTATGGAGGGTGTCCATGGCCAATATGGGTTGTCCCCACACATCTGCAGCTTAAAATACTGCATTTTCCCACTCTGGGTGATGTGTGCATCGCCCAGTGCTGTCGTCCCGAGAATTCATTTGCAGAATTCTTTAGATTGAAATGAAATTTCAATTCATTTAGAGACATAATTGGATCATGGTTCCTTCTAAGAAAATGAAGCTCTATGAATCTAGTTTCTAGAAAAACTGGAATCAAAGAAATGAAAATTAGATTATGGAGTTACGTTATTTTTATTATACAAGGGACAATATGTCAGGACAGCAGGATCCGATTTTGACAGCAACTTGAAATGAAGTTTCAACTAACTTAGAGACATAATTAGGAAATGGTGTCTTCTAACAAAATGCATCCCTATGAATCTAGTCTCTAAAAAAATTGGAACCAACACAAATGGAGTTTGGGTGGTGGAGTTATATTATTTTAACTAAGAGAACGTCAATCTGTAAATTAGCAGAGTTTATCATTTATGTTGGGATTTAAGATGTATGTATAGAATTGGGTTCTCATCATCAAATCAATCATGCAAATTGATGTTTGGGTCTAAAAATGTTTTATCTAGAACATTTAAGGTGATGAGGGTCATCATTAGTTTAGCCTAGAAGTAGGATTAAGTCCAAGGGCTCTAGAATCAAGGGATGGTACCTTGCTCAGGTTGTACATTATACAGTCGGTTGTACAACTACAAAGGTCTGCAATCCATCTTTTGACAGGTATGTAGGAGGACATCCTTGGGGTTTCTCCATTAAATTCAATCATTGGAGTGACACTCCACAGTGTGCTTGGATGCCATGTCAGGGGTTCCTGTCCTTCATTCAAATCCCCAGCCAGTCAGGGGCGGGTTTGATAGACAATCATTTCAATGTCATTCCCAGCCAATAAGATGTAGTCAACATACAAGGATAGGATAAGAAATCTTACCTTGGACCGTTTAACATACTCACAGTGGTCCTCTTTAATCATGTCAAAACCCGTGGTGGTAATGGCATGGTGAAATCTAATGTACCACTGCCTGGACGATTGTTTAAGGCTATAAATGGAACGTTTGAGACAGCATACTTTGCGCTCATATCCCTTCTTCTCAAAGCCCATAGACTGAGCCATAAAGATCTCCTCGTCTAGTTCTCCACTGAAAAAAGCAGTTTTAATGTCCATTTGGTAGACTTCCTGTCACACCCCAAACCACCCCCTGGGAGGACTAGGTAGGTGACCCAAATTGCATGCCAGCAATCCGCCAAATCCCATGGATCTAGAGGCAGTTAATCCATTCACAAACACACATCCATCGTTATACCATAAGTACAACTCAGAGTGCTGCAGAAAACTATATTTACATTAAAAGATAAGAGAAGCCTAGTAGTACAGGAAATGATGTTATATACATAAATAGGTCTGATCATTCCCTCACTGTTACACCCCAAACCACCCCCTAGGAGGATTGGGTAGGTGACCCGAATTGCATAACAGCAATCGGCCAAATCCCACAGATCTAGAAGCAATGCTTATGATCATGGAACCATATCCACATCTTAACTATGAGTAAGATCAGAGTAATGCAGAAAGTCTACAATTCAAAAGTAAATAGAAGCATAATGATACAGGAAATGATGATAATATATACATAATAAGTCTTGTTTGCTACATCCCTCGGGCACACACAACCCACATCAAAGAAACAAAAGCTGATAAGCACATACAAAAATATATATAGGGTGAGCATTCTTAGCCCCAAAAAGAAAAACAAAAGTAAAAGCTACATGACCAAGTGGGAAAGGGGATAACTCCAGAAAACCCAAAAGGAGTCCCCAGTCAAAACATCACATGCACGCTTCAATGGTCTTCATCCGTAATGACCACCGAGAACGTACGCAGGATAGGTATGACCTCCGTCGGGGTCCACACCAACATCGTCATAACAACCAAAACTCTCCTCCTCGAGATAACTCGCCATGCCACAGCGGCATCCACCTGTAGGATCATCTAAGAAGAAACATTGCATAACAGAGTGTGAGCCCCACTGAGCTCATGAGCAAATAACATCAATCATGCATGCACATGTAATCACAATTCACAAGTTATATGATTCTACATGATATGCAAGTCCAGATTTTATTGTTAGCCACTTGTCATTACAACTAAGTCAGGTCTGTGCCACTACAATCCCCAATATATGTATCCCTGGTTCGGGCTTCTAACCCCTTCCCGCGATACATCCATTGAGTTGTCGGAGAAGACTGGTCAGCCCCTGCATTCATTCACCAAGGTTGGCCCGACCAACCCTCTAGGATTAACCTGGGGAAACAACCATTTCTTCCCTCATTTTCTTTTCTGGCTTATAGCCCATATGCACCATTCCGGTGTTCTTTCATTTATGCACCATTCCAGTGTTCTTTTATTCTCTTTTTTAAAAAAAAAAACTCCCTGATAATTGCCCCCACAGGTATCCAACACCTTAACCCCTGTTGGCAAGGGTTCGTGGCACGGGTGATGAAACTCTAGCCCTATGTCTATATGGCATCGTATGAGTCAAGTGGTATCAACCGTACCCCATAATACGGTCTACCACAGGCCCCATTTCCAAGTCAAGTACAACATCTAATCTAACAATCACAATCATCGTATAGAATTCACAGTGTTGATCAACAACAGTCATTATGCAGTGATTTGAGTAACTTGAATTATAAATAAATAACACAGCATTCATGATTTAATTATTAATAGCCAGCATCAGATCGTAATTACATTTGCACATACAATAGTATTATTCACTCACCAGTACTTGGCTCTAGGTACTTAGTCACAAGTTCAGTTCCAACAGTTTTCTGGTTGTTGACCTCGAGCACGGGATCAGATCCTAAACACAAATCAAGCATTGTCTTATTCAATCATTAGTCTACACTGATGGTTCTAGGGTTACCCTAACTTACTGGGTTGACCCAAGGTTTAGTTGGTCTCATTTGGAAACATCAGGCCTTACATTGGGTCTTAGGTCATGTCCCGGTGCATGGGCCAGTGTCAGGGCATAGGGGCAATTTGGTCATTTTCACTGCCTGAACCTGCCTCTAGGTCAGAATATGGTCCCACTGCAGTCTGTGCTATAGTTACACTGCTGTCCACTTTAGGTCAGTGTTGTAAGATCAAAAATAGCAGTGCACAGTCACATGCGGGGCCCACTAGGGTTCCAAATCATTTTACACATATGGACAGATGTGGGGAAAGGGCACTTTTATCATTTCCCACATCCCACAGTGTCCAGGGATCAAGGCCAACAGGAAATTATAGATCTACCCCTTTATTCCTGAAAGATTCCATCACTGGGCGATAGCTCTGGGCCTTACTGCATCACCCAGTGCATCGCTCAGTGCCTACAGAATCGACCTTTGGCTGAGTTTCCAAGGTGGGGCCTACAGGGCTGGGCCCACACATGATCCTCTGCATGTTTGGGGATCTGGGTAGCCCTTGCAATGGTCTATCTCATGGTTCCATTGATTTTCCCATCAGGGTTCCAGTCAACCTGTCTATGGCTACCCAAATAACCCTGGTAAATAGTGTTCAGGGTTTTGTCAAACCTGAAATCTTGGATTCAGCCACATGCAAGGCTGGATATGCATGTTTAACAGGGTTTCAGGGAAGCAACCATCTAGGGTTTGGTCTCTGCAGCCCTGGCTTGCAGTCTGGGCTTCAATCCATCAGCCAGGAGGGGATCTGGGCAGTGCAACCATACACAGCCAGATTTCAGCCAAGGCAGCAGCATAACTCAATATTGATTTTCATAGAAAAACCCACATCTACCATGTACAAGGTCTGCATGGCTGATCTGGACCAAGACTAGGCAAACCCTAGTTTGTCTGGGCTGCCCAGGGTTACAAAACACAGCATGCAAGGGAAGGAGATAGTGAACAGCAGGTATATACATGGTTTTTATACCTGAATAATGCTGTGGGGGGATCGGATCAGTCCCTATGGGTGATGGCAACAGCCTCCCTTCTTCCTTCCTTCTTCCTCCTTCTTCTTCTTCTTCTTTCTCTCCTTTCTTTCCTCTCCTTTCTCTCTCGAATTCAGATTTACCAAGGGCTCTAAAATGAGCCCATGGCCTCCTATTTATAAACTTAGCCTCTACTAAGGCCTGTTTGCCTTCTTAAGCATCTTTTAAAAATCCATTTTTGAACTGATTCTGTCTGATTCTGGATCCACTGGTGGGGTCCACACTGAACCAGGGGTATGAGGTGGTCCCTTAGAGTCCCCTCTATCAGTGGAGGGTGTCCATGGTCTAGTTGGATGGTCCCCACATTTTAAATAATTAAATATATCCAAAAACAGCCACTGGGCGATGTCACTGGGCCTTGCTGCATCGCCCAGTGCATGGCACGGTGAACTCTAGCAGCATGAATTCAAAGGGGAATTGCACAGGGGTTTCACCCTGGGTTAGGGTATTGTCCCCACATGCCCACCATGGGTTTTTACATGATTTTTCAGAGGTGGGTCCCACCATTACAAGGAGGAGAGAGATTACCTGGGATTCCAAGTCATACATCAGGCTGTGAGCTGTGCAAGTGCAGGGGTCTGCTATCCATCTTCTAACAGGTGTATAGGAGGATATGCATTGGGTTTCCTCATTGATCCATGTCACTGGAGTGATGCTCCACAGTGATCCTGGTTTCCAGATCAGGGGTTCCTGCACTTTAGTCAGATTCCAGCCAGTCAGGGGGCAGGGTATAATACTCACTCACACCCACAAATAGAACAGTAAAAGCTATGATATATATCAACTGAAACAAAAGGAAAATATACACAGGACGAGGTAACTCAAGCCCCAAAAAGAAAGAAGAAAACTAAAATAGAAACGGGGATAAACTCCTGTCAAAAATAAAAAGGAGTCCCCAAAACAAAAAGCATCAACAGCACCCTTCACGGGTCATCTTCAGTAACCACTGATAATACTCGCATCAATGGTACGACCTCTGTCGGGGTCCATACTAATATCATTATAACCATCATGGCTCTCCTCCGGGTAATAATCCTCCCCGCCATAGTGACATCAACCTGTAGAATCATCTAATAGAAAAATATGTATAACAGAGTGTGAGCCCCACTGAGCCCGTGAATGAAACATATCATCGTGCATGCATATGCAACCACAACCATATGATCCTACATGATGTACAGATCAAATTATTTATTAGCCACCTATCAACACAACTAAGGCAGGTTAGTGCTACTACAATCCCCAATATATGTATCCTTGGTGCGGGGTTTTAACCCATTCCCGTGATACACCCATTGAGTTATCGGAGAGGACCAGTCACCTCCCGTATTCGTTCACCAAGGTTAGCCCGACCAGCCCTCTATGATTAACCTATGAGGCATCCATCCCTTTTTCTCTTTTTTTTTTTTTTTTTTTGGCTTATAGCCCGGCATATAGGCCATATTCACATTTGTTTTTCTTTTTTTTTTCTCATATATATGGTCACTCCCACAAGCATCCAACACCTTAACCCCTGTTGATAAGGGTGCGCTCGTTGGATAACCTAAAGGAGGGTGAATAGGTTATTCACTAGTGAATTTATGTCCTTAGAGAGTAAGCTTGGGAAGGTCCTTAAGCCTTTGAAGTCAATTCTTGATCGATGTGGACAAGACTTCAATTATGAGAGCAATTATCACTTTTCACCTTTCTCAAAAGTAAGATTTTAGACTGTAGTGGATAGGTGAAAAGAACTGACATGTTCTCTATTTATAGGATCATTAATGATCTTTAGAACATGTGCAAAATGTGCTCTAACAGATCTATTTTTCACCAATCCGGTCGACCTGAAGAAACCTAAAGATTGATCAGGTCGACCGAATCCTAGCCGTTGGACAAACTAGCCTTTAAAAACTAGCCTTTGGATGACAGAAGGGCCATCCGGTCGATGTTCGATCGATCGAATCATCGTCCCACTTGATCCGGTCGACCGGATCAAACCTAGGAATGTACCAGTGAGGCTACTGTGAATTTATATAGAGGGGGATGAATAGATGAAGATAGCAAAATATGCTAAATAATGCAAAATTAAAAAATTATCTAAGTAAAGCAAGTAAAGCAAACAAGCAACAAAGATAACACATAAAATTTATAGTGGTTCGGCCAAACTTGCCTACGTCCACTCCTCTCACCTTAGAGAATTCCACTAAAAACAAATCTTGAGTATGAGCAAGAGAACTCGTGTAAATCTTGATTAAGAGCAAGAGGACTCACCACCACTCTTGATTCCGAGCAAGAGGACTCAACCAATCTTGATTCTGAGTAAGAGGGCTCAAACTACTCTTGATTCTGAGCAAGAGGACTCAAACAACCATATAAAATAAAATGGTACTAACATTTGGATTACCTCAACCTTAGATGTGTATGCTACCATTTACTTTGAAGCTTGAAGCTAATTGAGGTAGAGTATTCTTGAGTGTGTGAGCTTGTGATGCTTTGATGTTTATGATCAATGAATGGCTCACTTTGGCTTTTGTAATTAGAACTTGTGATGAAGTCTCTTAATGATGATTATAAGTAGTCATTAGAGCCTTAAATAATAGGGTATTTATAGGCTTGATGACTCAATTCAATTAGGAATCTATTTCAAGATCGGATTCCAAAAGCCATAAATAATCTGGTATGCTGAATTCCAATCTGGTATGCCGGATCACCTAATTTTCTTATTGAACAAAGCAATAATGGTCAAAAGATAATAGTATTATATTGATCCGATATGCTGGATATTGATCCAGTATCCTGGATTATGATCCGATATGCTAGATTACAATCCGGCATGAGTTGGAAGGCTACTGTGAGTAATTTCCTGAGATTGTAACACTGATCCAAAATGCTGGATTTTTAAATTTCTGCTAAAATTTGTTAAGTCCTTTATTGGACTTACATGGATGAATCCAATTTATTTTGGTCACATGGATTGGGTTTAATTTAAACCTCCTAAAGTCCATCTAAATGAATGTATGCAAATGTGTGCAATACATTAATTGTGACTATAAACATGATACAACATGATACAAGATTAAACAAGTTCTATGAGGACTTGTATCCCATTGAGTTGTTTGGATAGAAGTCTTGAATGTAGTCCTTCACTTCACAACATTCTTTTGAAATCTTTGTCTTAGTGTATCAAGCTTTTACATGCTTCCCCTTACTTGATGCTCATCTCTTATGAAATCTCTCTATTCAATATAACACAGGTTAGTACAACTAACTTATTTGTTATCATCAAAACCATAATGCGTGATGTGTGGAATTTACCCCAATAGCTACTGCCAGATCCGATCGATACATACACTGTGATCCAGTCAACCGGATCACAGACCGGATCCCAGTATTGGCTTGATTCAGATAGTATGCCTGTGGGGATTGGTCCAGGGCTTTTTCCAACCAACTCCAACATATTTAAGAGTCAAGGAGGGTTCAAGTTTAACCTCCTAAGGTCTCTAAATGATGCATATGCTTTTTCATTTATTTAATGAAAATGCAATTACAAGTATGCAGTGAGTGTGTCTAAGTATGTGCACACGAGCATCTTGATCTTGATGAAGGTCTTGGTCTCTTTCTTCGAGTGATGTTCTTCAATCTTTAAAAGATCTTCCAAGATCTTCTTTTCTTGAAATGCTTAGCATGCCTTTGATATCTTGATGTTCATGGCTTTGACCTGAACATCTCGCCTTCGTACTATATGTTTTCTACTATTTTGACTTTATTGGCCCTGTTGGCATATAGACACATACAAGACCATTTCTAACATGTTTGTTATCATCAAAACACTTATGGAGGTGGGGTTAGAATTCTCCAACAATCCCCCCCCTTTTTGATGATGACAAACATATGATTTGATAGCAATATATTATTAGAAAAGGAAATTTGGTGGGTGAATATTGAATATTCAACCCAATATTTGATTCCTCTAGCAATGCATATCTTTTCTATTAGAGAAAGATTGGATGGGTAGATAATTGAGTCACAATTAGTAACTCAATATATCACACCCATGTGAGATAATATTTTTGGGAATTTTGTGAGACAAATATATAATATTTGGGGAATCACAAAATAACAAGAGACACACACAAGAACCCAAAATATGGCGCTCTCTCCCCTCCTCCCAAAATTCGTTTTCTCCTTCCCTTCTTCTCTTGATGCTTGATCCTAGAAGAAATCAAGGTGTGTGTTCCTTGGTGGTGTGGAGGAGATACAAAGCTTGACCGTGTGGGAACGCAAAGCTTACGTGGTGCGTGGAACAATCGAGAAAGGGCTATCATCGATTGGAGGTCTTGCACTTATGAGGCCTAGGTAATAATCGATCCCTGCTTCGTTCTTTATTTTGAATGACTTCACCATTGATATTATGATCCTATTTACGCTTCCATTGCGATCGCACTTGCGATGCCATCAGTGGTATCAGAGCCTCTTTATCGATGGGGTTGTTTTCAATTTTATTTGTTCATTATTATGTGATGCTCATAAAAATTTTATTCCACTTTGTTTATTAAAAAAAAACACAAAAAATTTATTGGAGTGAGATGCATGCGCACATAGGGGCCGCGGGCTTGCTGCCTGCCGCACCCCTAGCCGCGTGCACCCCACTCCTTGCCATGCCCATACCCCTTTGTCCGTGTGCACCTGGCCGCCTGCGGCATGCACGCAGGGCTACCAGTTGCATGCGTACATGGGCAGCCTTGCCGCATGTGGTGCTGCCTTATGTTTGTGCACTTGTTTTCCTGATTTTCCCTTTTGTTTTGCTATACTTTGTGTAGCAGTTTTTAATAAAAAAAAAAATTCTGTTTTGCTTGAAGAAAGGGAATTTCATTGGAGAAGATGGGTGGAGAGATTTTACCCTTCACCCACCTTCCCCAATTGGCATTATAGCTTATTATAATTTTATGCTTGTTAATTTTATTTTAAGCATATATGTGATGGCTTTATGGGGGCATGTGTCATGACCATTATGGCATAAGTTAACACGATAATGGCTATGTGATGTACATGATCATAGTGACATTGGATTTTCATGGTAATGGTCATGTAATGCACACAACCATTATGACATAAGTTTTCATGGTAATGGTTGCATGATGGATGCATTGGATGCACATGATCATAGTGACTTGGATTGTCATGGCAATGATGTTTTTATGTGTTTTTGGCATTTTTCACATAAAATGTTGGAATATTAATTTTTTAGCATCATATGTGTAATGAGGACCATGGTTATGGGATGTAAAAATTACATGCATTAGATGTATGTGTGTGTTAGGCATGGCATGGATGTGATTTTATATGTAATTTCCTTTTTATCCTCTAGGCAGTCCAATTTTGGTGGACTTTTTTCTGTTACGTAATTTTATTTATTTGGAATGGGTTGTAATAATTTTTGAATTAGTTTAAAAATTATTCATTGTAACCACTTGGAGACCATTGTGGATCGTGGATCATAGATCGTGGATCATAGATCTTGGATCGTGGATCGTGGATCAAGGATCTTGTCGATTCATTGGAGAGAAGATTGAAAGATGGACTTGCTTACTTGGAGTGTCCAAATTTTATAGTTTTGGATTTTTCGCTGTAATAGTTAGTTGCATATGCATTATCACATTAATTTTGCCATGTGTGGGAGTAACATATGAGGCTATGATTGCTCCCATCCATCTTTTTAATCAAAGTGAGTTTGTCTTGGTTATGAACTCATGTTGATTAAAGATGCTATCCCATAACCATTGGTGTATATATGTTTATAGTTTTCCTTGGATGGATGTGCTATTTTGTTTATACATTGGATGTATGTTTGTGGTTTATATGCGTTCCCCTTTTTCCCTCATTTTAATACAAATGTGATGTGGGAAACCCTGTTTGGTGGGATTCTCATGCCCTCCCTTAGTTGGTGAATGTAGAAATTTCATTGATCCACCCTTGTAGATGCCGATAGGATAATATTTGGGTGAATTGGTGAAATTGTCTGCATTCATCTCACATCTGATAGGTAGAGAATGTGGTCAGTGGTATGTGCACTATGATAATAGGCATTAACCCACAAACACCATAGTTCCCTCCGAAATTAAGGGTAAACACTTGACTTGAGTGTGTGTCAGGCGATAGGAATGGGCATCACACTCAGGTGGCCAAATACATTAGAAGTCTAAGTGATGGACAGAATAGTCCACCCAACCAAGATGCGAATGATGAACTCTGATAGCCTAAGTCAGAAGCATGAGGATTGGTCGTTTCCAATTCATGCCCTACAAGCTAGAGGGAAGCTTGGGGTGTGATTGACCATTGATTGTTATTACCCCAGTTATTTCAATGGTTGTAGATCATACTAATTAGTAATTTTTGTACATCATGTAGATTTTAAAAATTTCAACCCAAATGAACTATGCCGCCCTTATCAAAGGCCATGTTTTGACCGACCCTAATTATGTTGACTGGAGGAGGAACATCAAGTTACTCTTGTCTGCAGAAGGTCTAATGTCTATCCTGGACGAAGATGAGCCTGAATTTCCTAATGGGGAGAACCCTGATTCTAAGCCCTGCCTATGAGTTGTCTCGACAGAAAAATAATAAGGCAAAACTCCTCATGTTGAGTTCTTTGGAGAAGACCATCGCTGATTCGGTCAAGGATCTGTACTGGACCAAGGACATGATGGAGGAGTTGAAGGAGATGTATGGGAGAGAAGAATGACATCCCCATCATCAACTAGTGACACTCCTCCATGGCACAAAGATGGCTCAAGGTACTCTGGTTATTGACCATGTTATGAAAATGAGGAACTTGTTCCTAGATCCGAAGAACCTTGGGACATCCTTCAAGCTGAATTATAAGACAGATGTCATCTTCTACTCTTTGCCTCAGGAGATCTACGGATCGTTTATTGTCAATTACAACATGAATATACATTCCGTAGAACTCCCTGAGCTGGGCAACATGTTGCAAGAAGTGGAAGCTACATCCAAGAAGCAGAAAGTGGAGGTCTTGACTACAGAGGACAAGTCTTCTTCCTCAAAGCCCAAGGGCAAGAAGAAGAAGAAGAAGGCTGACAAGGGCAAAAACCCTAAGGTTGGCAATAAGGGAATTCAGAAGAATAAGAGCAAGGGGACTTGTTTCTATTGTAAGAAGGACGGACATTAGAAGAAGGAATGTCGGTCTTTCCTGGTTGCTCAGAAAAAGAAGTAGGAGAAATAAGAAGAAGGTATTTTTAAAACCTTGGTCCTTTATGAGTCTAATTTGTCAGAAGAACCTACTAACATATTGTTGGTGGACTCGAGGTCTACCACCCATATTTGTAACTTGTTGCAGGGGTTCAAGCTGACAAGAAGACTGAGTAAGGATAAAGTTCAGTTGCGAACGGGAACAGGTGCTGAGGCCATTGCTGAGGCCGTTGGAGATTTTACTTTATTTTTTAGTTGTCGTACTTTAATTTTAAGAGATTGTTTTTATGTTCCTCAGTTTAGGAGGAACATTGTTTCTGTTAGTGGGCTTGTTATAGATGGTTACACTTTCCTCTTTGATAATAAATTAACTATTTGGTTGAATAATTCTTTTATTACTTCTGGCCTACTGGATAAAGGATTATATCTCTTAAAACTGGTACTAGAGGTGAATGAGATCTCCAATAATTCTTTGAAAAGAAAATCAGTCCAAGATAATTCAACATATCTTTGGCACTTGAGGTTAGGTCATATTGGAGTAGAAAGGATAAACAGGTTGGTGAAGGATGGGCCTTTGGAATCATTGAAAGTAGAACCTTACCCAATCTGTGAGTCGTGTCTACAAGGAAAAATGACCAAGAAACCCTTCTCTAATAAGGGAAGAAGAGCCGAAGCTGTGTTAGAATTGATACACTCAGATGTATGTGGACCCATTAACGTTCAGGCGAGGTATGGTTACGAATACTTCGTGACCTTCACTGATGACTACTCTCATTATGGTTATATTTACTTGATGCACCGTAAGTTGGAAACCTTTGATAAATTCAAGGAATTCCAAGCAGAGGTTGAAAAATAGTTGGGTAATTGCTTTAATTGCTTTCGATCTAATCGAGGAGGAGAGTACTTATCAGATGAGTTCAGGGACTATCTGAAAGAAGTTGGGAGCATAACCCAGTTGACTGTCCTAGGAACACCTCAACAGACCAGAGTTTCAGAAAGGAGGAACTGAACCTTGTTGAACATGGTTTGGTCCATGTTGAGTTATTCGGAATTGCCATTGAGTTTTTGGGGTTTCGCACTGGAAACTGCCATCTATATTTTGAACAGGGTACCAACAAAGTCTGTGACCAAAACACCTTTTGAGTTGTGGTATCGGTGTAAGCCAAGCCTTTAACATCTCAAGGTATGGGGTTGCATAGCGCATGCAAGGAAACAATAAACAGATAAGTTGGAATCCCGAATAGATAGATGCTATTTCTTGGGATACCCTAAGACTACGATAGGCTACTACTTCCATCACCTTGTTAATTAGAAAGTCACAGTTAGTAAGTATGCGACTTTTCTTGAGAATGACATGATCTCACCAAGATCAGATCCAGTGGTCATTAAAGAAATAACTAATGATCAAGTACCCTCTGTGCCGATAGAGGTTCCAGTTGACGTACCCACAGTTGAGCAACAGACTCAAGAGCCTAGGAGGATTGGGAGGTCTATCAGACCACCAACTCGTTTGAACCTTCTCACTGAGGAGGATCAAAAGGTGGAAGAATTCCACATGGTGTCTAATTATTCAGACACAGATCCTTATACTTATACCGAGGCTCTTAAGGATGTTGACTCGGTGAAATGGCAGGAAGCTATGCGTAGTGAAATAGATTCCATGGATTCGAACCATGTTTGGACTCTTGAAGATCTGCCAGAAGGGGTAAAACCCATTGGCTGTAAATGGATCTACAAGAGGAAGAGAGGTGTGGATGGAAAGGTAGAACATTTCAAGGTAAGACTGGTGGCGAAGGGATACACTCAGAAAGAGGGTGTTGACTATGATGAAATCTTCTCACCTGTAGCAATGATTAAATCCATTCGGATTCTATTGTCGATTGCTACATACCATGACTATAAAATCTGGCAGATGGATGTACAGACTGCTCTCCTTAACGGTTATCTTGATGAGGTCATATACATGAATCAGCCAGAGGGTTTTATCTCCCCAAGAGAGGAAAACAAAGTATACAAGTTGTTGAGGTCCATTTATGGACTGAAACAAGCTTTCAGATCATGGAACATCCGTTTTGATTAAACTATCAAAGATTTTGAGTTTGAACGAAACATTGATGAACCATGTGTGTATAAGAAAATCTATGGGGGTCCTGTCTGTTTCCTTGTCCTTTATGTGGATGATATATTGCTCATTGAGAATGATGTGGAGTTACTTTCATCTGTAAAGATGTGGCTATCCAAAGCATTCTCAATGAAAGATCTGGGTGAAGCCAACTACATCCTAGGAATTAAGCTTGTGAGAGATCACAAGAAGAGGATGTTGGGATTGTCACAATCCACCTACATTGACAAAGTGTTTGAGAGGTTCAACATGCAGGATTTGAAGAGAGGTAATGTGCCTCTCATACATGGAATCGGTTTATCCAAGTCACAATGTCCTCAAACTCTTGAGGAAATTGAGGCTATGAAGAGAGTTCCTTATGCTTCTGTAGTAGGAAGTCTGATGTATGCCATGTTGTGTATCAGGCCAGATATTTGTCATGCTGTAGGGATTGTGAGTCGATATCAATCCAATCCAGGACAGGAGCGTTGGACAGCTGTCAAGGGGATCCTCAAGTACCTGAGGAGAAAAAAAGATTACTTCCTTGTATATGGTTGTGATCAATTGTCAGTAGTTGGCTATATGGATTCGGATTTCCAAACTTACAAGGATGACAGAAAGTCTACCTCTGGGATGATTTTTGTGATTGATGGGGGAGCAGTGATTTGGAGGAGGGCCAAACAGAAGTCAACAGCTGATTCCACAACAGAAACTGAGTACTTGGCAGCTAGTGAAGTAGCCAAGGAAGGTGTTTGGCTCAAGAAATTCTTGACAGACCTAAGGGTGGTCCCTGAGCTAGTGGAGCGACCCATACAACTGTTATATGACAACAGGGGAGCTATAGCACAAGCGAATGAACTAAGAGCTCATCAGAGGAACAAGCATGTGGAGTAGAAATATCACTTGATCCGTTAGATTATTCAACGTGGTGACATAGCCATAGCTGAGGTTAACACTGCAGATAACCTATCTGACCCCATGACTAAGGCGTTGCCTCCTAGTGTTTTTCAGAAACATGTTGGGAATATGGGGGTGAGGTCTATGGGTGACTAGCACTGATGTATAAAAACTCCTTCTATTTAAATTAATAAATTCTTGTTTTGATTAGCATCATCAGTTATTGAGCTCAGTTTTAGTCCTTAGGTATTCATACCTAAAAATGTTCACCACTGGGGATAGGACTGGACATCCCATCCTGCATGGTGGTCACATTGTGTGTGCTTAGGGAGGATCTTTTCTCAAGACACAAATGTGAGTGTACATTTGGTGCGTACATTGGACTGGATCACTTGAGAATTTCACATGTGGTGTACTATTAGTTTATAAAGAAAATGAGATTCTCTTAAGTAGTTCACGATTGGTCCCTTGACCTGAGGGGTCCTTATCGACGCATTCATATGTTGAGAGTTTTGGTATACCAACGGTTGATGTCTCTCTCTGACTATATATCGATGCACTGGATTCTCAATGTTTGACTGTATTCGAAAGAAATGCCCAACATGGAACCCATAGCCCATACGTTGGGAATATGTTGAGGAGAGTATTCTATATGGGATTGGACCCAAATCCGGATCCGGTAGCATCTTCAAAATGTTTTTGAAATGTTTTTTAGATATATATATATATGAAACATTATCTATTTTTTTGAACATTTTGTTTGAACATTTTGTTTGAAATGTTTTCTTTGGTCTAATCAAGATAATTGAATCTCTCGATCGGTGTATCAGTTCATTGAGGATTGACAGTCTCGAACACATGGCTTATATTGAACCATGCAACATTGTTTTGTGGGGGAGTGATGCATGTTTTAACTACTTACCTTCAATGTAGGTTATTACATCTGCTTAGCATCTTCGATGTTGCATTTCTTAGAAGCTGAGTGGAATCCCATTACAATCCTACCCCTTTCCTTTCAGTTCCATTCATCTACGCGGTAACGGTTGATCGTGATTCCCTTTTCATGATCCTCTTGTAAGATTGGATCTTACAGTAGGATGGAGGAGATTGTTAGAAAAGGAAACTTGGTGGGTGAATATTGAACATTCAACCCAATATATGATTCCTCTAACAATGCATATCTTTCCTATTAGAGAAAGATTGGATGGGTAGATAATTGAGTCACAATTAGTAACTCAATATATCACACCCATGTGAGCTAATATTTTTGGGGATTTTGTGAGACAAATATATAATATTTGGGAAATCACAAAATCACAAGAGACACACACAAAAACCCAAAACGTGGAGCTCTCTCCCCTCCTCCCAAAATCCATTTTCTCGTTCCCTTCTTCTATTGGTGTTTGATCCTAGAAGAAATCAAGATGTGTATTCCTTTGTGGTGTGGAGGAGATATAAAGCTTAACCATGTGGGAATGCAAAGCTTACGTGGTGCGTGGAATGATCGAGAAAGAGATATCATCAATTGGAGGTCTTTCACTTGTGAGGCTTAGGTAATAATCAATCCCTACTTCGTTCTTTATTTTGAATGACTTCACCATCGATATTGTGATCCTATTTACGCTTCCGTTGAGATCGCACTTGCGATGCCATCATATATAGAATAGCAAAACAGTCTTAAAAGCATCAAAATCATATCTATCAATGCATCATAAACATAAGTTCATAAATCATCATATCTTCTCCCCCTTTGTCAAAACAAAAGGGAGTAGAGAAGGCTCCCCTTGCAATATAGAATCATATGATATAATTATATAACTTTAAAGGTCTAAACCAAATAGTTCAAAATGCTCTCCCCCTAGGAAAGTGTAGCAGTGAAAGTCACTCCAAATTTGAAAGCAGCTATTTTAAAGTACTACAAACCAAATTGTCTTTTAAAATAAAATAGAAGGAAAAACACTAATGATCTGCAGGAGGGGTAGAAATATGGAAGCGCTGAGTGATCATCCGAAGCTGAGTCATGATCTCCTTATTGTCCCCACGAAGTGCTGCAAACTGATCATCAAATCCCTGTAGGCAGGAAGTCAAGTTTCTCCTAGTAAGCAACAAACTCTGCCCTAGTCACATATTCTTCATCCTCGCTGTCTTCATCATCAGAAGCATCACTGTCAACAATGGACGCAGAGGCTTATTTGTGCCTAGCTTGACGACCTGTAGGAGGAGGAGGAGCATCAGAAGCACCAGTAGGAATGGCCATTTTCTTCAAAGTAGAAGTATCAATGGCAGTAGGATTTGTGGAGGGAACTTCATCAGAGAGATCAACTTCAAAGTGTTTGAAGATAATAGTCAAGAGACAACTATAAGGGAGGCTAGCCTTGGAGTCTCTTTCAGTAGCCAACTCCATGGTCTTCATTATCACAAAGGGAAGACAGATTTGATGGGTATTGACAATGCACCAAATAAGATAAGCCTGGAATCGGGTGACTGCATCTCTATGCCCACCAAGAGGAAGAATATTATAGGTGAAAATGAGATTTACAACCCTAGGGATATCACCAAGATGAATAGTAGTAAGGCCCTTTGGTTTAGCCAAGTAATTCTTGAAAATGGCACCATAAACCTCATCAACATTCATGAATCCTTCAGGAGAGGTTTTGGTACGGAGATACTTGCGATCTCCAGAGTCATCAACCCCAATCATTTGTACAAGTTCCACAGTGTCAAAAGAAATGTATTTGCCCTTAACTAGGGAGGTGATGGTATAGTCACCTTCAACACCAACAACCTTGAGATTGCAATAGAAGAGTTGAACAAGCATAGTGTACGCTTTCTCTTGGGGGCAGAGAATGGAATCCCAACCCAACATCTCAAAGAAAGTATTTATCTCACAAGGAAGAATGGCATTGAGTTCGGTAACACTTACTAGCCTTTCTTGAATGAGTTTCTTTAATTGGAATTCCTTTAACCAAATCGAAGCCTCCTTAGAGATGAACAATGAACCATCATATGCATCCTTCTTTGAAGCAACAGTCTTTTTCTTCTTTGAGGATTCTCCTTTGGAAGCCATTGAGAACAAGGATTTTGGAGAAAGAGGGATTTGAATGGTTTTTGAGAAAAGAAGAAGGAAAACTAAGAGATTTGATGGGGAAAATGAGTTTGGATCACTAATAGGACAAGAATCTTTAAGGGTTTTGCAAGACTTTGCCCTAGAAACTCAAGAAAGGGTTTTTGGAGAGAAGAGAGAAGGGTTTTGCACAAAAGGAAATGAGTCAAATGACCCACAGACTGGGATAAAAACCAATTTGTCCGTGATCCGGTCGATCGGATGACCTAAATTTTGCATTTTAAGCCGGTCCGGCCCAGAATTTGATTGTAAGACCTATTTGGGCGAAATCCAAGGAATGTGACTCAATCAAACGGATTACACATACCTAATTCACGTCGAAGAGTGCAAAATTGTTCTTCAGACAAAGGTTTGGTGAAGATGTCGGCAACTTGCTTTTCAGTCTCAATGTGTTTGAGGACTACTTCACCCTTCTGGACAGTGTCTCGAAGAAAATGATGGCAAACATCTATATGCTTTGCTCTTGAGTGAAGAATGGGGTTCTTACTCAGATTTATGGCGCTAGTGCTGTCGTAGAATATTTTGGAAGCATTGAATTGGAGTCCATAGTCTTGAAGAGTCTGACGCATCCAGATGATTTGGACACAACACCTGCTGGCTACAATGTATTCAGCTTCGGTAGTTGAGAGTGCCATACAGTTTTGCTTCTTGCTGAACCAAGAAACCAGAGAAGATCCAAGAAAGTGGCATGTACCACTTGTGCTTTTGCGATCAATATGACAACTAGCAAAGTCAGCGTCAGAAAAGGTAAGTAATTCAAAATTATTGTGCATTGGATACCATAATCCTATATCAATGGTCCCTTTTAAATATTTCAAAATTTTTTTAACTGCACTCAGATGTGATTGCATAGGATTAGCTTGAAATCTAGCACATGCATAAACACTAAACATGATATTTGGCCTACTTGCAGTTAAATATAACAAACTTCCTACATACCTCGATAACGAGTAGGATCAATAGGGGTTCCACTCTCATCTTTTGAGAGAGTTATTGAGGTACTCATGGGAGTGTTAGAGGCCTTTTAGGAGTAAATATCAAATTTCTTTCGCAATTCTTTGATATATTTAGATTGATTGATTGATCTGAAGGCCCAAAAAGAAGTTGAGTTCACCCATTAAACTCATTTCAAACTCACTCTTCATGCAATTACTAAATTCAATACATAAAGATTCATTAGTAGCACCAAATACAATATCATCTACATATATTTGCACTATAATTAAATTAGAGCCCTTACGTTTAACAAATAATGTAGTGTCAATCTTACCAATGATATAAGCATTTTCAAGCAAAAATATCTTCAATCTGTCATTCCATGCTCTTGGTGCCTGTTTAAGTCCATACAAAGCTTTCTTTAATCTAAAAACATGATCAAGGTGAGAAGAACTTTCAAAACCAGGAGGTTGGGAGACATACACTTCTTCTTCAATAAACCCATTCAAGAAAGCACTTTTACATCCATTTGAAACAGTTTAAAATTTTTATGACAGGAAAATGCTAGGAGCATTCTAATGGCTTCTAATCTAGCAACAGGGGCATAAGTCTCATCAAAATCGATTCCCTCTTGCTGATTGTATCCTTGAGCCACTAGTCTAGCTTTATTTCTTACCACAATGCCATTTTCATCTAATTTATTTCTGAACACCCATTTTGTCCCAATTATGGATTTATTTTTGGATTTTAGCACAAGCTCCCAAACATCATTTCTTTTGAATTGATGTAGTTCTTCTTGCATGGCCAAAATCCAATCATTATCCAAAAGAATTTTTATGTTCTTAGGTTCTACCATGGACAGAAATGCTGCAAAATTACAAGTGTTTTGAAGTTTAGACCTAGTTTGAACACCAGATTCCAAGTCACTAATGACTTATTCTAAAGGATGATTCTTTAATGGTCTAACTTCTTTAGGAAGTTTCAAAGGATTTTCTTTGGAAGATTCTACATGAGAATCTTCATCTTCTTTTAAAGAAGTGGTCTCAACCCTTTTAGAAATTTCAGAAATGACATCTCATTCTCATCAACTAGAGATTTATATTTTTATTTTGGAGGAGAGATATCAAATCTAATGTTCATAGATTCCTCTACAACTAAGGTATTTTTGTTGAATACTCTATAGGCACGACTGTTGCTAGAGTACCCAAGAAAAATGCCTTCATCTGATTTTTCATTAAATTTTTCTCTGGAGTCTTTAGTATTTAAAATGAAACATTTACAACAAAAAATCTGAAAATAATCAACTTTGGGTTTCTTTTCAAAATATAACTCATAAGGTGTTTTGGATAGGATTTTTTGAATCAAAACACAATTTAAAACATAACATGCAGTATTCACAGCCTCAGTCCAAAAATATTGAGGTAGAGAGTATTCATTAAGCATAGTCCAGGCAATTTCTTGAAGAGATCTATTCTTCCTTTCAACAATCCCATTAGATTGAGGAGTTCTAGGAGCAAAAAAGTTGTGAGTGATACCTTCATCATCACAATATTTTCCAAATTGGTTTAAGTTGTCAAACTCACCACCATGATCACTTCTTATTGTAGTGACCAAATAGCTCTTTTGGTTTTGGATTTTCTTACAAAGCTTTGAAAATTCATTGAAAGTATCATTTTTATGCGTAAGAAAAGAGGTCCAAGTATATCTAGAATAATCATCAACAATGACAAAAGTGTATGCTTTACCATTAAAGCTGGGAGTTGGGATAGGATCAAAAAGATCCAAATGAAGAAGTTCAAGTGGTCTAGAAGATGAAACAATGTTCTTAGATTTATGAGAAACTTTAACTTGTTTACCCTTTTGGCATGCATCACAAAAATAATTCTTGTCAAACTTTAGTTTGGGCAAGTTTCGGACAAGATTCTTGGAAGCTATTGATTGAATCAATTTGATATTTATATGTCCAAGTTTTCTATGCCAAACACTTGAATCTTCATAGGAAACCAAACAAGTATTGCTAGAACTAGCTTTATCAATAATGCAAGTATATATGTTGTTATTTCTAGTTCCTTTCAATACTACTTTGTTATTTGCACCCAACACCAAACAATGTGAAACATCAAAACTTACTTTATATCCAACACTACATAGTTGACTTACACTAAGTAGATTGTAGGCAAGTTTGTTTACTAGATAAACGTTTGAGATGGTAGTACCTCCTATGTTGATGTTTCCAATGCCGATTATCTTTCCTTTGCCATTATCTCCAAAGGTCACCCATCCTCCATCATATTTTCTCAACTTTATAAATAATTTTGTATTTGTAGTCATATACTTGGAGCATCCACTGTCGATGTACCATTCAACTTGTCCTTTGCTCTTTCAACATATCTATAAAACAAAGTTTACACATGCATTGGTCCCCACAATCTGTTGGGTCCACCGTTGTTAGAATTGAGAGATTCCTTAGGTACCCAAACTGTCTTGTATTTAGGACTATAGTTTGTGTCTGGAACATAGTTCTTAGGTCGTTGGTACCTAGGGTCACAAATGTCAAATGGAAATGGTGTCATTTTCTGCCTTTGTGACCTTTGCCAATCAAAGGAGTTTTGAGTCCTTCTACCTCTTTGGAATCTTTGATGGTCATAAGGTCTATATGAGTTATACTTCATATATGACCTATGGTTTGGTTGAGGTCTAAAGCTTCTTTCCATTGAGTAATGAACATATGATCTATGATATTGTCCTTGGGGTCTTTGAGGTCTTTGAGGAACATATTTTCTTTAGGGTCTATTTCTTCTTTGAAAGGTATATTGAAATGCACGGTGGCGTTGATTTTTATGCCTTTGATTGTTGTACCTTTGATTTCTTGAAGAGGGAGCATGAGAAGTTGACGTTTGACCTTAAGATGTTCTTTCCTCTACCACTTTTTCTTTACCTTTGGCATGGTATGGGATTTTCCCATTATAGCCTAGTCCCTCCTTATCTTGTGGTGATTTTTGAGGTGTACCAAGAAGAGTATCCAATGATCTTTGGCCCTTGGTGAAGGTAAGCAAGGCCAATGTCAATTCCTCATTTTCTCTTTCAAGTTGGGCAATGTAAATGCGAAGGTCATCTATTTTATTATTTAGCTCTATCACTTTCTGTAAAAAGGAGTTTGAGCTTTAAGTTTACGGCTAGCCTCATCGAGAGCTTCAAATCCCTTTTTAATATCGTTCTCATCAATGTCATCTGTATCTATTTCTTCAATAGAATCACTATATTTAGAATTAGAAATGAGATAGGCTGAACTTACCTCTATGTCCTCTTCTGTTGCCATGAGGGCTAGATTTGTGACCTCTTCATCAGAATCTCCCACTACTTCTTCTTCACTTGAGTCCCATGAGATTTTAGCGGCATAAGTTTTTTTCTTATCTTGACCTTTTAGGCACTCAGTTCTAAAGTGTTCGGGATTTCTGCACTCATAGCAGACAATATCTTTCTTAGAAGGAAGAGGTTTGTCTTTAGATGGATTCTTACCTTTGCTTGCTTGTCCTTTGTTGAAATATTTTTCTCCTTTCTTTTTAAGGAATTTCTGGAATTTCTTTGTCATAAGCGACATTTCTTTTTCTGAAAATGTGACGTCCTCTTTTTCATTGCTCTCTTCATTAGATGCATTAGTGGTCTTGAGAGCTATAGACTTCTTCTTTGGTTATTTTTCTTTTGACCATCTTTCATCTTCATTTAGCTCGACTTTGTGAGTGAGTAAAGATCCAAGCAATTCATCCAAGCTCACTTTGTCAAGATCCTTTGCTTCTTTTATTGCTGTGGCTTTCGGTCTCCACTTAGGAGAAAGTGACCTGAGAATTTTTATTACATTTTCGGACTTGGTGTATGTTTTACCCAAGCCCTTCAACTTATTGGTGATGTTAATAAAACGTAAAAATATATTTAAAATATTTTTTTTTTTAACATTTTAAACAATTCATACTCATGCACAAGTTTATCAATCTTAGATTCCTTCACTTGTGAAGTCCCTTCATATGAAACTACAAGTGTATCCCAAATCTCTTTAGCCATTTCACACATGGCTATTTTATTAAATTTGGAATCAGTCAAGGCATATTGTAGGAAGGTGATAGCCTTGAAATTATGTTGAATTTTCTCCTTTTCAGTAGGAGTTAATTCAGAGATTTTCTTAGGCACACTTTCACCATCTACAATCTTATTGAAAGAATAAGATCCACGTTCAATAGCATGCCAAACTTCAAGATTATGAGCACACATGTGAAGTTCTAGAATCTAATTTTTCAATAAAGAAAATTATCTCCATTGAACAAGGGAGGTCTAGAGACATTCAGTCCCTTAAGAGGATTGGTGTAATGTGATCCCATAGCTCTTTCAATCTCAAGTAAAATGAGCTCCAGCTCTGATACCACTTATTAGATAACCAAGAGGGGGGTGAATAAGTTATCACTAGTGAATTTATGTCCTTAAAGAGTAAGCGTGGGAAGGTCGTTAAGCCTTTGAAGTTAATTCTTGATCGATGTGGACAAGACTTCAATTATGAGAGCAATTATCACTTTTCATCTTTCTCAAAAGTAAGATTTTAGACAGTAGTGGATAGGTGAAAAGGACTGACATGTTCTCTATTTATAGGCTCATTAATGGCCTTTAGAACATGTGCAAAATGTGCTCTAACGGATCTATTTTTCACCAATCCGGTCGATCGGATCCTAGCCGTTAGAGAAACTAGCCATTAAAAACTAGTCGTTGGAGGACAGAAGGGCCATCTGGTTGACCGGATCATCGTCCCACTTGATCCGGTCAACCGGATCAAACCTGGGAATGTACTAGTGAGGCTACTACCCGATCCGATCGATACATACACTATGATCCGGTCAACCGGATCACAGACCGAATCCCAGTATTGGCTTGATTCAGACAGTATGCCTTTGAGGATTGGTCCGAGGCTTTTTCCAACCAACTCCAACATGGTTAAGAGTCAAGGAGGGTTCAAGTTTAACCTCCTAAGGTCTCTAAATGATGCATATGATTTTTCATTTATTTAATACAAATGCAATTATAAGTATGCAGTGAGTGTGTCTAAGTATGTGCACATGAGCATCTTGATCTTGATGAAGGTCTTGGTCTCTTTCTTCGAGTGATGTTCTTCAATCTTCAAAAGATCTTTCAAGATCTTCTATTCTTGAAAAGCTTAGCATGCCTTTGATATCTTCATGTTCATGGCTTTGACCTAAATATCTCGCCTTCGTACTATATGTCTTCTACTCTTTTGACTTTATTGGCTCTGTTGGCATATAGACACATACAAGACCATTTCTAACATGTTTGTTATCATCAAAACACTTATGGAGGTGGGGTTAGAATTCCCCAACGGCGTAGCACGGGTGATGAAACTCTAACCCCATGTCTATATGGCATCATATGAGTCGAGCGGTGTCAACCGTATCCCATTCTACGGGCTACCATATGCTCATTTCCAAGCCAGCTACGGCATCTAGTCTAGCATTCACAATCAGCATAGAGAATTTAACCACAATTTCCAACAGTCAACATAGTGTTGTATTGAATTTTAAGATTTATGAATCAAATATGTATCACAGTATTAATATTATAAAATTAAATTCAGCATTTCATTTATGTTACATCTACATACACGATGACATTCCACTCACCTTGGTCTGCTTCTATAGGTTCAGTTGCTGTTTCAGTTCCAGCCGGTGTCTGGAAGTGCACCTCGAGCGTGGGATCAAATCCTAGAGTATTAAGTCAAAAATATGTTATTTATTATTCAAAACTATTTTCGGATGTCCTTGTGTCGGTCTAGGCTCACTGGTTTGATTTGGTGCTCAGTCTAGTATCACTTGGAATTCTCTGGGTCTTGCATTGGGCTTTGGGTCCATGTCCCGGTTCATCATCCGAAGAATGTGGTTTAGGGTCAGGTATGGTATTTTACTAGTGTAATACGTAGTACATGGTCCCGAAAGTCTCACAATTCAGTCCTTAGGTCAGCAGTGTTGTTGGCCCATCTCTGGCAGGGTTGCCAGGCCCTGTGGGGCCCACTTGGGTACCTAAGGTGTAAATATTAGTAGACAGATGTGAGGAGGGGTATATTGGTCATTTACCACCTCCTTATACTATTCATGGCCCACTGGAGGAGGCCCGCAAAGGCAGGACATCAAATCAGCCCTTTTCTATTCTCTGGGTGATTCACTAGGTGATGTGTGCATCGCCCAGTGCATCACCCAGAGCCTGTTTGAAACGTGAACAGGCTCCAAATCTTGAAATTTTCACCATGAGTAGTGCCTGGGTCGACCCATCTTGCATGTAGGGTTGTTGTGGACCCCATGATCAGTGGTTTTCAGTGGTCCACATGGATCATAACCTAGGCCCACCATTTGGCAGCCTAGAGCTGTCTAGTCAACACAGAGAATAGCAGCCCAACTGGGTTCCAGCTTATGGCCATGGTTTGGGCTGCATGCAAGGATGATTCTGAGTAAAATAGGGTGGTGGAAGGCTGTTACAACATAGGGCTAGGCCAAAAGCAGCCTATGTGCATAGATCCAAGCTCAGAATGCCAGTTTTGGGTACAATAAGGCAGTGCAGTCTGGCACGAGGACTGATTTCAGTCTCAGGCAAGTAACAACAGTAAAAAATCACCTGAATATGCTCAGATCTTTAATGAAATTGGTTTGCATGTCAGATCTGGAGCAGTACAAGGCAGCCCCCCAGGTGTTCTGGGCTGTTCTTGACCAGTTTCACCTTCAAAACACAGAGATCTAAGGGAGAGAACAGTAAACAGCTAAAGCAGCAGGTAAGGACATGGTTTTTATACCTAAACATGGGATGAATATACTATTGGAGCTGAATCTAGAGGTAAGGGTAAGGTTCCCTCTTCTTCTCCTTCCTTTCTTCTTCCTTTCCTTCTCTTTTTCTCTCTTTTCTCTCTTCTCTCCCTCCCTACGATTTGAACAGTGTAGCCTTTAAATGCTGGGCTGGGTCTATCTATTTATAGACCAGCCATGACTAGGGCCTGTTTGGCAGCCTGGTCCCACTCCAAGAATGCATTTTTAGAACTGATTCTACGCAATTCTGGCCACTCTAGTGGAGTCCACAGGGGTTCAAGGGTAATTTATGGTGCCCAAGACTCCTATATTTCCTTGGAGGGTGTCCATGGTCTTTATGGGTGGTCCCCACATCTCTGTTGTTTAAAATAATACTTTTTACCACTCTGGGATATTCTATGGGTGAAGTGTGCATCGCCCAGTGCATCACCCAGAGAATACAACAAAGCTGTAACTCACTGTGCTTGCATAGGGGCTTGGCCCAGGGCTTAGGCCTTATATCTACACTTCACCCAGGGTCTAATATACATCTTTCCAAGTGTGGGCCCCACATTTATGGAGAGGAGAGAGAATACCTAGAGTTTGTGCAGTACATCATTCTGTGAGCATTACAGTTGCACGGGTCTGTAATCCATCTTTTAACAGGTATGTAGGGGAACATCCTCGGGGGTTCTCTATTAGATTCAAACACTGGAGTGATACTCCATAGTGTGTTTGGTTTATCAGGGGTTCCTGTCCTTCATTCAAATTTCCAGCCAGTCAGGGGCAGGTTTGACAGTTCCAAATCCAACTTTATGACAATGGCTAGAATGAGGCATATAGAGGCCATTCTGGCCACAGGAGAGAACGTCTCATCATAGTCTATACCATCCTTTTGGGTATATCCCTTCGCCACAAGACATGCCTTATACATGTTAATTGATCCATTTGCCTTTCGCTCGACCTTCAGGACCCAATTGTTCCCGATGGCCTTGCACCCAGGCGGAAGATCATCTAACTCCCAGACTTGGTTCTTACTCATAGAACTCAGCTCATGTTCCATAACAGCTTGCCACATTTTCTTAGCTGGAGAAGAGAGTGCCTCACTCACTGAGGCTAGCTCATCCTCATCCCTCGAGACACAGACGAGGGTAGCATCCCTTTCAATCTCAAAATGATGTAGGGGAACGTGTCCACATGTGCTTTACGGGCAGAGGGTTCTTAACCTGCAGGTTGCATGCTCCCAATAGGTAGTGTACTACCACTAGGCTGATGATCACTCTCACCCTCTCTGGCGATTTCTTGATGAGTGTTTAATTCCTCACCCTTGCCAAGAGTAGGTGAAACACTTTCATCAGTCTCTATCTCAAAGAGACCAAGGTCTCTGCTAGCATCACTAATGCTAGGAAAATTGGTCTCTAAAAAATCCACATCGTGGGACTCACTCTCTGTCATTCCTCCATCTTGATGTTCACCGTACACTATATAACCTTTCGAGGTATCAGAATATCTTATAAAGATACTCTTTTTAGCTCTAGGGCCAAGTTTTTCAAACTTATGGGAGGTACTATGAACATATCCTGCACATCCCCATGGTTGCATATGCCCCAAAATGGGTTTTGCACATTTCCACAATTCATAGGGAGTGGAGGGAACTGACTGTGATGGCACACGGTTAAGGATGTAGGCAGCGGTCAACATAGCATCCCCCCAGAAAGATATTGGGAGGTTGGACTGTACCATCATTGATCTAACCATATCTAAAATCGTCCTATTCCTCTGCTCCGCTACACCATTTTGTTGCTAGGTGTTGGGAATAGTCAGCTGCCTAGTGATTCTTTTTTTCTCACAAATCTCTTTAAATTGATTGGACAAATACTCGTGTCCTCGGTCAATGTGCAGAGTTTTTAACCTCTTGCCTTGTTGATTCTCAACCTCTGGTACAAAGCGTTTGAAGTAATCCAGCGCTTCGTAGCGGTGAGCGATTAGATACACATAACTTTATCGCGAATAATCATCAATAAAGGTGAGAAAATAGGAAGCACCATGATGGGCCTTCACGTTCATTGGTCCGTAGATGTCTGAATGGACAAGCTCTAGGGTCTAGGTTGCCCATTTAGCCTTTCCAAAAGGCTTTCGATGGGCCTTACTCGCTAAATAGGCCTCACATGTCGGTAGGTTGACTTTAGAGAGTGAGCCAAGAAGGCCTTCTCGAGCTAGCCATCCCATCCTATCTCGACTTATGTGTCCTAATCTAGCATGCCATGTAATTGAATCAGGACTAGTATTAGAATCAACTACAAAAGATGAAGAGGAAACAACAAGAATTATTAAATTTAATTTAACAAAATCATTCTCAAGTCTACAGTATCCAAAAGTATTACCATCCAATTATATCTCAAATGAGTCACCATAAAAAATAAAGGAATATCCTAAAGTCAATAATATAGTAACGAAAAGTAGATTATGTTGGATTTTTGGTATGTACAGCACATCATAAAGTAGCAAGATGCGTCCAGTGCGCAAAGTGAGCTGGTAGGTACCAACTCCTCGAACTGCTTCACTTGTGCCATTCCCCATGTAGATACTTTGGATGCCATCCAAAATCTTTCTATAATCTACAAATCCTCCTCGATCTCTCTATGTGTCTTATTGCACCTGTATCCACAATCCAATCAGATTGGATTTGGGTAACCCAAACGTGTGTACATACAAAAGTACAAGGAGAGAGCGGTAGAAATGGTACCAGCTTCGCTTCAGTGCAGTCACGAGCGAAGTGCCCCATCTTCTGGCAGTTATAGCACTTGACCTTGGTGATATATTTTTTTCCACTTTGCTTGCCATGTCAGCGCTTGGTGGTCTTACACCCAATTGGTGCAGCTTTCTGAGCTTGGTCCTGATTCCCAGTGGTCCTCAGTCTCTTTTTTAGACCCATTCTTGTGCTGCCCCACTTGGACGACAAGGGCATGTGATTGGGTCACCTCTAGTTCCACATAAGTGGCAATGTCATTAAATATCTTGACAATGTCGTTATGTGTCAGAACTATCTTCATTTACCCCCAAGAATTAGACAACGTCCTGATGACGGCTTGTACTTACTGCTCATCGCTAAGGTGTACCCTAGCATCATCAAATTTTTGGATCATATCTTTCATGACCCTGAGGTGTTCAACCATAGTGTGCATGGGATCCTTATGGTACATCTCAAACTTCAAGGTCATGGACCTAAGCCTAGTCGTGGATGTACCGCCATAGTCGAGCTTTACCTGATCCCACATGGACTTGGCAGTCTTGCACTTCTCATACTAGCCGATGAGATCATTGTGCATCGTGCTTAACATAAGAAAGCATGCACTATGATCTCTCTTAAACCAATTATCGTAAGCATCTTTTTCTCAACGGTAACGGACGGTAGTACCCACTTCAGGTGGGATCATCTCAGTGGTCAGGTGTTCAAGGTAATCTTGCTCATTAAGCAAGAACTGGGCCTTGCGGTGTCACATGTCATAGTTGGTGCCATCCAACTTGTTGCCTTGGTTAAGGTCAGCAATAACACTTTTAGAGGCCATCACTACAATGTACAAGGGAGAATATTTAGTATACGTCCATAAACCAAATTTGTTCAAGAAACCCTAATTAAAGTTAATGGTTCATTTTCTCACACGATAAGTCCAAAAACTTCGCTAAGCTCGTAATCAAATCTCACATTGTGTGGGTCTGGGGACGTATAACTTTAATTGATTTCGAACAAATGTAGGAGAATAAAAAAAATATCTCCTAACCACAATTTAATGTGCCATACATCGAGTGTTCAAGGGACTCATATAAGAGACCCAAATTGGTACTTGAAGTGGTATCTTGAGTCGGTACGAGGTTGTGATACGCAATGCAGTAGCTCCTATTACATGGCTTCTCAAAAAAACTTAAAAATTACAACTGGCTCTTTACATTTAAGATTCCTACTACAAACTACCGATGAGCACTGCACTTTGTATCACTTCCAGATACCAACTCTAATGCACATACATCCAAACAAATATATCACTTTAAAGTAACAAAACCATCCCATGCGAAATAAGAAAATAATGAAAAAACACATGGTGTGCATGGGATGGGGTGTTTGACAGAGTTACCCTAATGGCAGCGTCAAACAGGTTTGTACTGCAATGGGGGCATCATCTGTTTCTTTATTAACAAAGTGGCCCTGGGCAATCTGCAATAACATGGGACAAAACCCTATCTCCCATTTTTCTCCCATGGATCTCAAATTATGATTTCTCACTAACCGGGGGGGGGGGGGGAGGTGCACATGATATAAATAAAATACCCCCAAAACGAGAAACCCTACAGGGAAGATCCCCCAAAATTTATTGGGAGCCACAATATACATTAAACATATATGATTTATTCAATAAAGAAACCGCATAAATAATTATATCATTAACAATCCCCAATGCATGTATAACAAATCAAAGCATATGCATATAGTTGTAACTAACCAAAACCATATCATATGCATATTGTTATAACCAAAATACTAAAGTATGCATATATTTCCCCCAAAAAAAAAATCATATATGCAATCGGTTATAAAATATAAAACATTATGTTTTTATTTTTTTCTTTCTTTTCTTTTCTTCTTTCTTCTTCTTCTTTTCCTCTTCTTCTCCCTTTTTTTTTTTAATCGTGCTACTACCTAGGCAGCACCCCCTTTTTTTGTTTTTTCTAGTTTTTTTTAAACTATTGCAGCCATGCTTGGCGTTGCCGAGCATGGCTGCTGACCCTGCCTACTGTGCGCATGTGGCGGCTGGCCTCTCTCTCTTCCCTTCGTTTTACCCCACCTGCGCGCCTTACACACAGTCGTGGTAACGGCCGCGTGCTGCTGCCTCACTGTGCGCCTAGGGCCATGATTTCCATGGGGCTACCAACTGAATGGGAAGAATAGAAAGGAAAGAGGAGAAAAAGAAAAAGAAAGAAGGATGAAGGAGATCGACTATACATTCTTCCAAAAATATTTTGATCTCCATATAAAAAAAAACATGCATTATATGCGAACTACAAACCCTAATGGCTCTGATGTCACTGTTAGGGAAACATGCATTCCATTCCATAAACATAGAGGTTTAGATATTACTTGCACGGAATGAAGACACAGCGGAAGGGATGATCAAACACGGCTTGCAGTTATGAGCACTCCACGACCTCTACAGGCTTCTTTGCCTTAGAGAAATCCACACCACAAAACCCTAGGCTATGATGGAAACCCTAGGAAACGCAGAATTTGAAGGAGAGGGAGAGAATGGCTTCTCAAAGATATGAAAATCAATATGTGTCCTAGGGTTTAAGCCTAATACTCATTTATAGGTAAAACCCTAGGCACCCCTCTCACTTGGTCGACTCCCACTAGGGGTCTCGACCGAATAGGACAGGGGGAGGGGTTGGTTACTTAAGTGACCGCCTCCCCCCTCCAGAGCTCAGGTCTCGCGCAGCCAGCCCCTTGTGGGCGCTCTAATTAGGCCCAGCCCATTATCGTTTTACACCATCTAAAGGAGAGGGGTTTTGTTTGCATTAAGTTTGTTGTAATATGGATTCAAGGATATTTTAGTCCTTATACTTATTCTAGAATGTTCTCTCCATTATTATATATAATGAGGGGCTAATGTCTATGGACATAAGTTCAATTCCTCAAAACCAACATGGTATCAAAGGTAGGATCAACATTAGGATCCTAACCCTAATGTCTTCAATCACAAAACCCTAAAACCACCACTGCCACACACACACACTCTCTCTATTTCTCTCTTCGGAAGCTAGTGCCACCACCTCTCTCTCCTCTCTTCTAGCCGACAGGCCACTACCTCTTCTCTTCACTTTTCTTCACCCTTGGTGGTGAGTTTCTTCCACCAAGGGTCTATTACCCTGCTATGACCTAAATCTCTTACAAAAAAAAAAAAAAAACCTAAATCTCTCTTCACTAAGTTTGAAGATTCCAGCTATTTTTACATGTGGTAGGATCGTCTTCCTATGAACTATATTTGACCAGCAACCATGTTCGACATGTCATCCACATCCACTGGATCGAAAGGAGTCAATTAGCGTGACTTTCCTTCATTCCTTATCAACTCCATCAAATTGGATGGGAGCAACTACCTGATGTGGTCTCGTTCATGCTTCTTTCTATTGGTTCTCGTGGCTATTCTGACTACCTTTTAGGGGAATCCATCAGACCTTCTGTTGCTGGTCATTCTTAGAAAAAATGGGATACAGACAACTTCCTTGTTATGTCTTATCTCATAAACTCCATGGATTACCATAGCTCGGGGATATCTCCTTCTAGATACTGCTGCTAAAATCTGGATGTCACACCCCAAACCACCACCTGGGAGGATTAGGTAGGTGACCCAGATTGCATAACGACAACCCGCCAAATCCCACGAATCTAAAAGCGGTTAATACACTCATAGACACACATCCATAACATTACCATAAGAGAATCAGAGTGCTACAGATAAACTATATTTGAAATGGAAGAAAGAGAAAGCGTAGCGATACGGAAAATGATTGTTATATATACATAAGTAAAGTTGTTCATTTTCCCCATATAACCCACAGACTGAATAGTAAAGTCTAACATATACATAAGTGGAAATAAAAGTAAATATGTATAGGATGAGATAACTCAACCCCAAAATGAAGGAAACTAAAAACTAGAAGCAAGAACGGGGGTAAACTCCTGACAAGATCAAAAAGGACCCCCCAAAACAAAAAGTAACATCCACGTCCACATCAACACCCTTCGCGGGTCATTCCTCAGTAGTCACCGAGAACACTCAGACCATCGGCACAACCTCCGTCGGGGTCCACACCAATATAGTCATAACCACCAAGGCTCTCCTCCGTGTAATGAGTCTCCACGCCACAGTGGCATCCACCTGTACAATCATCTAATAGAAAAGTATATATAATAGAGCGTGAGCCCCACTAAGCCCACGAGTAAAACATATCATAATGCATGCATTTGCAACCACAATCATATGGATCCTACATGAATATGCAGTCTAATTATTTATTAGCCACCTAACATTACAACTAGGGCAGGCTAGTGCTACTACAATCCCCATTACATGTATCCCTGGTGCAGGCTTTCAACCCCTTCCCGCGATACACCCATTGAGTTGTTGGAGAGGACCAGTCAGCTCCCGCATTCATACCCTGGGTCAGCCTGACTGGCCCTTTGTAATTAATCCTATGAGGTAACCATCAGCATTTTTCTTTTCATACGGCTCAAGGCCCAACATATAGCTCATTTCTTTTCTTTTCCTTATTACGGTTTTAAGCCCGACATATAGCTCAAAGTTACGGCTTAAAACCCAGCATATAGCTCAAGGAGTATACGGTCGCTCTCACAGGCATCCAACACCTTAACCCCTGTTGGCAAGGGTGCGTAGTACGGGTGATGAATCTCTAACCCCATGTCTATATGGCATCGTATGAGTCAGGCGGTGTCAACCGTATCCCATTCTATAGGCTACCACAGGCCTCATTTCCAAGCCGGCTACGACACTAGTCTAGCATTCATATTCAGCATAAAATATTCAAACAAAGTTGATCAACAGTCACACAGTGTGTAATAGTTATGAGATTTGAATTTGATTATGTAACACAATATTATTATTACAGGAAATTAATTGCCGGCATATTAATATGTTACACGTACATACACGATAACATTTCACACACCTGGGTCTGGTTCTACGAGATCGACTGTTGTTTCAGTTCCAGCTATAGCTTGGAAGTGTACCTCGAGCGTGGGATCAAAACCTAAATCTAAATCAGAAATATGTCATTTAATACCCTAAACTATTTTTTGATGTCCTAGGGTTGATCTACGCTCACTGGTTTGACTCGGTACACAGTCAGACATCACTTGGTATTCTCTGGGCCTTGCACTGGGCTTTAGGTTTAAGTCCTGGTGCATCATTTGGAGAATGTGGTATAGGGGTAGAATGGTAATTCACCATTGTAGTACATGATTCTAGGCCATAGCAATCTTACAACATAGTCCCTAAGTCAGCAGTGCTGTAGGACCAACACAGGCAGGGTTTCCAAGCCCTGCGGGGCCCACTTGGATACCCAAGGTACAAATATATATGAACAGATGTGAGGAGGGGTATTTTGGTCATTTACCACCTCCTTACACTGTTTTACAGTCCCTTGGTGGAAGCCCCCAAATCAAATCTACAGAAATACCCATTTTAATTCTCTGGACGATGTCTCTGGGTGATGTGTGCATCGCCCAGTGCATCGCATAGAGCCTGTTTAGAACGTGAACAGGCTCAGATTCTTGGGTTTTGCACCATAGGTAGTGCCTTGATCGACCCTACATTCATGTTAGGTCATTGTGGACCTCATGTGGTGTGGTTTGCAAGGATCCACTTGGATTTTGACCTGGGCCCACCTCTTGGCTGCCAAGAACTGCCTAGACAGCCCAGTGAAATACGTGGGATAGCCCTTCCCTTCTTCCTCTCCTTCCTTCCTTCTCCATCTCCTTCTCTTTCTCTCTTTTCTCTCTTCTTTTCTCTCCCACGGTTTCAGCAGGAAGCTAGAGCTCTAAAATGAGCTAAGGGCCTTCTATTTATAGGCCTATTTGGCTGCTTAGGTCACTTTTCAAAATGTGTTTCTAGACTGATTCTCAATCATTTTGGCACTCTGGTGGGGTCCACAGGGGTCCAAGGGTATGAGGTGGTTCCCTAGACTCCCTTCAACCTATGGAGGGTGCCCATGGCCAGTATGGGTGGTCCCCACACATCTGTAGATTAAAATACTAATTTTTCCCACTCTGCGTGATGTCTCTAGGTGATGTGTGCATCGCCCAGACAATACAGCAAGGCTATTTCACTTTGGGCTTGCATAGGGGTTTGGCCCAACGTTAGGACCTTACATCTACACCTAGCCCAGGGTCATTTGCACCTATTTTCAGGTGTGGGACCCACATTCATGGAGAGGAGAGAGAATACCTGGAGTCCAAGCAGTACATTATGCTGTGGGCAGTGCAACTACAAGGATCTACAATCCATCTTCTGACAGGTATGTAGGAGGACATCCTCGGGGTTTCTCCATAGAATTGGGGTGATGCTCCATAATGTGTTGGGATGGCCAGGGGTTCCTATCCTTCATTCAAGGTCTTAGCCAGTTAGGGGCAGGTTTGACACTGGAAGGCTGCCAAGGATACCTATTCTCAGGTTGGCAATGATGCACAATGCTATAATGTTACACCTGTGCCCAAAAACCCCGGCTAATTTAAATTTTTAGTTGTGGGTCCGGAACCCGAAACCATATCCACGGATACCTTCCCTGTGCAATTGCAAGGTTTGCCATCAAATGTACCATTCATGGTGAGCAACCCTGACCGGCTAATCCTAAATATATCTTGGGTATTATGGACATATAAATTAAGTGGGACTATGTTCGTACGTGAAAGCACCGATGCTCGAGGTGTCCCGACACAAAAACAGCAAGGACAACACACACTGGTTGATGGCTTGGTCGACTACTTCATCGACCAGTGCTGCTGTCGTAACAAATCTTTGTCTTGAATGTGTGGGGCCTAATGTCTCAAGTTGGGGATCTCGTCGCCGCATCCCAATTACCTTGTAAGAATGTTCCTCGACAATTATTGGTATGCAGGACCAGCGTATCATCCCACGTACACAAGAATCGGATTAGTAATTTGTTTCTGGGCTAATGAGCCTTAGCCAAACAAGCCCTTGGGCTCATATCTATATAAACCCATCTTAAAGACTAAAATCCTAAACTATTTCAATCGTAAGAAGAAAGAAGAGGAGAAGAGAAGAAAAGAAGAGAAAGGAGAAGGAAAAGAAGAAGAAGAAGAAGAAGAAGAAGAAGGGAGAGAGAGACACCTTGGCTCCTAAACCTAGGTAAGAGACTTCATTTCCTTCATTCTCTCCTATAGTTCTACCAAGCTTTCTATGAAGTCCTTGCTAAATCTATTATGGACATCCCAATTTCAGTTTGTTATTAAATCCAAGTGGTGGAGTTTAACCATTTGCTTTCAATTTCAAGGTAAACACTAAACTCTAGTAAATTCCTTCTTCTAATCTATTCTTAGATTTAGGGTTAATTATGCTATTGAAATTGAAACCATAAATTTATCATCAGTCATATCTATGGGTAATTAAATCCTAAATTGGGTTAATTGGAAACCCAATTCTTCATGCATGTATAATCCAAGCCATTAATCCAAAGCTAAGGACCAAGGACCTAATTCTCTTACCAAATTACTATCCATTTCTTACTGTATATGTTCAATTGGGACTTAGAAAGCTATTTCCAGCCATGCATGGCTGAATCCTTATGCTTGGAACCAAAATCCATTGTATACACCTAACCCAAACTCAATTCAACAAATTACCCATTTCCCAAACCTACATTTGAGTACAATTTGGAAAGATTGATGGCTTAAGCTATACCAAGCCTTCGCCAAGAATCCATCTTGCACTCAGCTATCTTGTCAACCCAGGCATTCCAGGCTTGCGAGTAGGTAGGCCAAAAGCAAGAAAAAGATCGAGGTGGTCTTTTTGGAAAAGAAGGGATGCCTGCAGGGAACAACTTGGTCTCATTGACCAACAGTGAAGTAATGAACTATGCATTGGAGGGAGCCGAAGGGGCCAATCATGAAATGAGAATGAGATGGGATGAGAGTCTCATACTGAACAAAATCATCAGACATGGAATTTCTTTCTTTCTCCAGCTGATCGAAGTAAGAAAGAAGCTAAGCTTCAGCAGGTAAGGAAGGAATTTCCAAAAGTGTTGAATCAATTGGAACACCAAAAGAAGTAGGAGCATAGTTCATCTTAGCCCTCGAGGCAGATGCTGGGAAGGGATATGAAGAATTGTCAGCTATTTGGTTAGAGTAGGAAGGGGAAGATGAAAAGGAAGATGAATACACTGAGAGAATTCAAAAAGCGCGAGAAAAGAAAATGATATTGAACAATAGCTTGCCTTCCTTGTTTAAGTAATATCTTTTTTTTTTAGGGGGGGGGGGAACAGGGAGGGGGGAAGGTACCAAACAGGAGACTTGAACTTGAGACCTCCAGGTGAGCATGGGCATGAAGAGCATCACGGCTCACCAACTGCACTAGGCCATTGTTGGTAAGATCAAAATTTAATGTTGTTAGAATTGTAAATTGATTAAATCCCTAGGAAATCGGGAGCGCCGCCAAAATAGGGGGAAGGTAGGAAGGAAGCATTAATGCTTACATTACCCGCCTCTACTGTCAATTCAAACGTCGTTTCGGGCATTTTTTTCAAAAATGGATATGATATCCAAAAGGAGGGAAAGGATTCTGAAGGCCGATTACATGATCTAATGGAAACCTAACCAACGGTCTAAAGAAGGGTTGCAACTCCATAAGGACTTTATGAACATCGTCCTTTGAAGTTACAAGGGGCACTGTTTCCACCCTAAAAGTACCGATTGACCGGTAATGAAAGACCGATCAACTTTGAGTCACAGAGATCCATTAGTGAGACAAACTCCTCACGTAAAGAAAATGTAAAGGGCCAAAACGGTTATAACTGTGAAGCACCCATGACTAACACCACATCCAAAGTAGAAGCTACTCCAGGAGGACATGATGCTCAAATGGTTCCACAACTGTCTAGAGAAGTTGCGGTTAAGGAACACTCAGATTCGCAGAAGAGGAAGAGATCTCTTGATCAATCAACAAACGTGCAATTTAAATTACCTTTTATTTTTACTGCATTTTACCTTTTACTTAGTGTAATCTTCTTCCTGACCATCACGGTCATCTTCTCTCTATCGAGTTCTTCTTTTGATTTCTTATATTAGTGGTATGTCCTCTATGTATATCAATATTGAGATCAATAGAAATTCTTGATTTTTTATTCGTCTCTATCATCTGTTCTGTGATTATCCTTTTCTCCACATATTGCAATTTGGTCTTTATTTTAAAGTCCTTAGAGCAATTGAGGCAAGAGGGGAATCCACATTTCCTGATAGAAGTCAGAAGTGCAATCTTCTTCCACATTGAGTCTTGTACACTCTGACATGCCCGTGCTCTCCATTGCTATTTTTGATATGGTAGACCGATCTTATGGTTGACCAATTGTTTGAGCAACCAAAAAAATAGCCAAACACCTAAATGTCTAGTTTTGCTTTAGAAGAACAAAAATCAAGTTCCCTTGAATGAAAAACAATAAGTAATGTTGAAGAAGATATCAAAGAAGAGTTAATGATACTAAGGAAAGGAGCAACGAGGACGGTGAGACAAGAAAACACAGTTCTCAAAAAATAATTTAAAAAAAAATATATCCACATGCAAATGTATGAATGGCTGGGGATTAATAGTTGCATTATTCATAGCATTCCTTATTTATAAACAATTGAGAAATTTATGTTTACCACCCCTATGGTTTCAAACTATTACGCCTACCACCCCTGAAAATTTCCAAATTATGTCAGTACCCCTAAATGCTAACTCTATTAGTTTTAGAAGGAAATGACAATTTTGCCCTTGTCTTCTTCTTCTTCTTCTTCCCTTATTTTTACTCACCTCCACCACCGCCACCATCGCAGTAACCTCCACCACTGTAACCACCACCTCCCCTTTGACCACCACCAACGTAACCACTATAACCACTACCTCCGTTTCCAAAACCGTAACCCCCACCACGGCTGCCCCTTCCCCCATCGCCATTGAAACCATCAGACCTACTGCTTCCTTGAACATAATCGATTAAAACCCTAATTTGTTTTGCTTCATTTTCATTTACCTGGGTCTGTAATAAACTCACATCCCCTGTTATTTGGTTCATTCCCTTGCACTGGTCATCCATTACTCATCTCCATTGAGGAGATTGCTGCTGGGTACGAAGCCGAGATCGTCTCTAGGCACCATTTGGTGAGTTAAGTTCAAAATGGGTTTTTCTCCTTATTTGTGATGATGGAAAGATTGACAATAAGATTCTAGGTGATAGAAGGGAAGGAAAGCAGAGACGAACCAGTCTTAAATCGGAAGAACGATAAGAGAAAATGATGAAAAAAGCTAGATTTAAAGAAAGCATCAATCATTGTATTGAAAGCTGCGAGATCTTTCTGAGCATATGATTGAATAGCTCCCTTGCAGTTTCCCCCTCCCCAATTCGTGCATATCCAACAAGTATGGCTGTCCAAGACACTTGACTTTTGTGAGGCATTTCATCGAATAAGGTTCTGGGTAATGTTATATTTCCAAGTTTAGCATACGTATCAACAATTCCAGTTGATACAACTAAATCAGAACCAAAACCTATCTTCAACACCTAATTATGGAGTTGTTATCCTTTAATGGCCAAATTGAATCCACATGACTTCACCAAGGAAGAGCATGGATAATTATTTGGGGCGAAAACTGTTTTGCTATGAAGGCATCTATAAAGTTTCATGGACTCTTTAAATTGGTTTCAATTGACACGAGCTCTAACAATGGAATTGCAAAGAATTGTGTCATTGTTAGATAGATTGTAATAAGATGAAAGATTAAATAAATATAATATTATTTTGGTAAAGTGGTTTAGTCCCACATCGAAAAAACTACAAGAGTTATAAATGGTATTTATTATATTACCTTCTTTATCTCTTAAGTTGAACCGGAAAAGGGAGACATTCTATGGTGTATATGCGAGGATGGCATAGCCGTCCGAGCATGCACGCGCACACGCACGTGCGGCGTGGGCTGTAGAGGTGTCAGTGGCGTAGGCACGCACTTAGTACTTAGCACTTAGCACTTAGCATCGCGATGTAAGCAATCTGATCTGGTACGTTGATTTTTTATGTGATCAGATCCATCGGATTAGAAGATCCTATGGTCACGTTTAATATGATATGACTGTTGTGAACAACTTCATCTCTATTTAATCTAGACCGTTAGATCATGTAGCAATCGATCTAATGGTTTAAATACAAAATGGACAGATATGTCTGTTCAGAAGAGGTGCTACACTTCTATAAAATAGAAGTACAATGTTCAAACGAATTATCTCTTTCTCACTCTTGCAATCAGTATCTCTCAAAGATACTCTATGTTTCATTTTTATTGCTTTTTTGAGTCTTGAAGGTGATTTTTGTTGTGTGGGGGCAAATATCTCCTTTGAGATAGCGAGTACGCGTTCAAAGCAGAATACAAGTTCCTTCTCTATTTGATTTTTTCTAACAATTCAAAGGATATATTTACTGCCATGGAAGGTGGATCAGATAACGTTGCTTTGAAGATGATGACTCCAGACTTCGTCAAACTCGAACATTTTGATGGCAACAACTACACCCGTTGGCAAGATAAGATGGTGTTCCTATTGACTTGCCTGAAGATTTTTTATTTGATAAGTTCTGAGTTGCAAGCATTGCCAGAACCGTCTGATAAGGACACTGTCGCTATGAAGAAAGAAAGAAGTAAGCATGAAGAAGATGAGTTAATCTGCAGAGGATATATTCTAAATAGTCTCTCAGATCATCTCTATGACTGCTACAAGCTAATCAAGTCACCATATGAAATTTGGAAACAGATTGAAGAGAAATACAGAACTGAGAAAATAGGAATGAGCAAATTTCTCACCAAGAAATATTTTGAATTCAATATGAGTGATGGTGTTAGCATTATGGATCAATTTCATGATCTTTAAGTTTTAGTGGGAAAACTCTGTGATCTTAAAATCATAGTTTCTAATTTACTCCAAGTGGGGTGATTTTATCAAAACTTTCCCCCAGTTGGAATGATTACAGAAAGAAACTTCTTCATATGACAAAAGATTTATTTGTTGAACAACTCGAAAAGCATCTACTAATTGAGGAAGAGAATAAAATTCGTGATGACTTGGTCATTGGTTCTAAAGTGAACACTGTTGAACAAAGTGGAGTTAAGAAGTTTCATAAAAAACTAAAGATCAATAAGAAGGGAGTTTTCAAGAATAGCAGCAAAGACAAGTAAGACAGAGCGTGTTTTCATTGTGGAAAAAAGGGTCACCATATTCGTGATTGTAAGTATCGAAAGAATAGTAGTATTCCAGACAAAGCAAATGTTGTTGAATCTGCACCACAAGATCTAGTCGCAATGATGGAAATTGATATGATTACTGAATTGCATATGGCTAGTGTGGTAAATTTTCAAGATTGATGGCTTGACTCAGGAGCAACAGTTCATGTGTGCAATGCCAAGATACAGTTCAAGACCTTTGAGGATATTGTAGGACGAGAAGTTCTAATGAGGAATCACAATTCTGCTAAGGTCCTGGAAAAAGGAAGTGTTGAACTGTAATTTACTTCTGGGAAAAAATTGAAGTCAATGAATGTGTTGTATGTTCTAGAAATTCATAAGAATTTGGTTTTTGCTAGTGTGCTATGTAAGAATGGTTTTAAAACTGTTCTTGAATCCGATAACATGATATTGTCTAATGGGGGTATCTTTGTGGGAAAGAGTTATTCTTGTGATGGGATGTTCAAGCTCAGTATTAATAAAATGGTTTCTAGTTCTGCTTACTTGATTGATAGATCTTCTAATTTATGGCATGCTCGTTTAGGACACTTGAATATTATATATATGAAAAATATGATAAAACAAGGCTTAATCTCTTATAAACATGAAAATAAAAATAAATGTGAAGTCTGTATTCAATAAAAAAGGGTTAAGAAGCCTTTTCCAAATATTGAGAGAAATTCACAAATCTTGGAGTAAATACATTCTGATATTTGTGAAATTAATGGCCTCTTAACCAGAGGAAAAAGATACTTTATAAACTTTATAGATGATTGTACAAGATTTATACACGTATTTTTATTAAGAACTAAAGATGAAGCTTTTGATAGGTTTAAAAGGTATAAAGCAAAATTAGAAATCAAAAGGATAAAATGATTAAAATCCTTAGAAGTGATAGGGGTGGAGAATATTTTTTCAATGATTTTTTTGCATTTGGTGAAGAACATGGGATAATACATCAAAAGTCTGCACCCTATACACCTCAGTAAAATGACATAGCTGAAAGGAAAAATAGGATACTTGTTGATATGAGAAATGCTATGTTACCAAGTGCTAATATGCCAAAAAAACTTGTGGGGTGAGGCATTATTAACTACATATCATATGAGAAATAGGACTCCTTCTAAGAAAATACAATCAAGTCCAAATGAGTTATGGAAAAGAAGGAAGCCTAACATTGGACATTTTGTGGGGGTGCTTAGCTTTTTATAGAACACTAGATTCTAAAAGGATAAAATTAGGTCCTAAAGCATTTAAAAGTGTGTTTGTTGGATATGCTGAAAATTCAAAAGCATATAAACTTTTGGATCTAGATTCTAACATAATTGTTGAATCAAGAGATTATCCATGGCTTTCATCCTCTTTTTATCCAAGAGATTGAGCTCTTCATATCTAGCTCTTACCCATTCTCCTTCTAGCAATTGGCTGTTGAGTAAAACTTGAAGGGAGGGGACTTGAATTTCTACAGGTAGCACGGCCTCTACTCCATACACAAGAGAGTATGGAGTTGCCCCAGTAGAGGTTCGGATTGATGTCCGATATGCCCATAAGGCCAATGGGAGTTTCTTCACCCAATCATTATGCTCATCTACCATCTTTTGCAATATGGCTTTCCTATTTTTGTTAGTTGCTTCGACTGCCCCATTAGTTTATGGTCGATAGATAGTGGACTTATTCTTTTAATGCCAAATTTAGCACAGAGTTCCTCCACTTTTTCTCAGAAATACGAGCCTTGATCCGAAATCAATTGCTGAGGCACACCATATCTACAAATGATGTTTTCTTTTATGAACTTTGCCACCTTGGTAGCAGTCAGAACTGCGTAGGATTGAGCCTCTACCCATTTCATAAAATAGTCGATGGCGACTAGCACGAATTGATGACCGTTAGAAGCTTTTGGGGTTATTTTTCCAATTACATCAATTCCCCAAGTAGAAAACGGCCATGGGGCATTTAGTGAATGCAACTCTATTGGAGGAATATGGATAATATTGGCAAATATCTGGCATTGATGACATCGTCTCACAAAAGCAGCACACTCAGCTTCCATTGTTGCCTAATAATATCCCATTTTGAGAATCTTCTTGGTAAGCATCTTTGCATTCATGTGTGGTCCACATATTTCTTGGTGGATTTCTTTCATAATGATTTGAGCTTGCTCCTCATCTACGCATAATAGCTGGATGCCATCATAAGACCTCTTATACAACAAGCTTCCTTGAAGGATGAACTGAGTATCATATTTTTGTAAATGCCTCTTCTCTCTTTCTGAAAAGTATTCGGGGTACCTCCTTTCCCTGATGTAATCAACTATTGGGGCATACCAAGGTCTCTCATCCTCGATGTGCGCATTGACTGGCTCTCCATACACCGGACTAGTCCTTCTCTCTATCAGGAAAGGTCGGATCCTATCCTGAGGATCGCATTCCACCATAGATGCTAAGCTGCATAAGACGTTCGCAAATCGATTACTATCTCTGGGCAGATATTCAAAGGAGACTTCCTTGAAGCACCTGATCAATTGCTCCAAATAAACTTGGTAGGTTTTTAAATTTTCGTCCTTAGTCTTCTACTTTCGTTGAGTTTGACAGATCACAACAGAAGAATCTCTAAAGACTCTGATCCTTTCCACTCCTACAAATAAGGCCATTTCCAACCCAATGGCATAGGCTTCATACTCTGCTATGTTATTGGTGCAATTGAACTCCAATCGGAATGCCATAGGTAAGTAGAAATCCTCTAGGGTTATCAGCAATACCCCGGCCCCAAACCCTTTTTGATTTACGGATCCGTCAAAATATAATTGCCATCCTTCATTCAGGTCTGCTTCTATAGAGTGCAAATCTTCATCTGGGAAGGAATCTTCGATTGGTTGTGAATCAGCTTTTACAGGAAACGCTGCCAAATGGTCTGAGATTGCACGACCTTTTACGGATTTTTGATTGACATAGGTTATGTCGAATTCTGACAATAATAATAACCATCTGGCCATTCTTCCAGTCAATGCTGGTTTCTCAAAGAGATATTTGATTAGATCCATTCTTGAGACTAGTTTGACCGGATGGGATATCATGTAATGCCTCAGCCTTTTAGTCACCCAAACCAAGGAAGTACATGTTTTCTCCATTGGAGTATAGCGAGTTTCATACTCTAGCAGTTTTTGGCTCAAGTAGTAAATCGCATGCTCTTCTCCATCTCTTTTGTCAATCTGTGCCATCATCGATCCAATCGATGTTTCCCCTACTGACAAGTATAGGAGCAAAGGCTCACCTAACATAGGAGGGATCAGTATAGGGGGAGAGAGCAAATACTCTTTGATTTTCATGAAGGCGTCCTGGCATTCATCATTTCATTCTTTTAGTTCCTTCTTCCATAGAAGTTTGAAGATGGGTTCACAGGTTGCTGTTAACCGAGATATGAACCTGCTAATATATTGAATGCGGCCTAAGAATCCTCGCACTTCTTTCTCCGTCCTTAGTGACGGCATTTCTGTGATAGCTTTTATCTTATCAGGGTCCACTTCTATTCCTCTTTTACTGATGAGGAAACCCAGCAGTTTTCCTGCTCTTGCCCCGAACACACATTTCTGGGGGTTCAACCTTAGCTTGTATTCTTTTATCCTTTCAAAGAATTTCCTGAGGGCTACAAAATGACCATGTCGATCAATGGATTTAACTATCATATCATCGACATACACTTCTACTTCTTTGTGTATCATGTTGTGCAATATAGCCGTGGCCGCTCTTTGGTATGTTGCCCCAGCATTCTTTAATCCAAAAAGCATCACCTTGTAACAAAATATTCCCCATGGTGTGGTGAAGGTCATCTTTTTCCGGTCCTTTGGACACATGCTGATCTGATTATACCCCAAGAAACCATCCATGAAGGATAGTAGAGCATATCCTACAGTATTGTCCACCAGGATGTCGATGTGGGGCAATGGAAAGTCGTCCTTAGGGTTGACCTTGTTTAGGTTGTGGAAATCCACACACATTTTGACCTTCCCGTCTTTCTTAGGAACTGGGAAAATATTAGAAAACCATTGGGGGTATTGGGTCATTTGGAGGAATCCTGCGTTCTACTGCTTGATGACCTCTTCCCTGATTTTTTCACTTCATTCTGGCCGCATCCTCCTCAGCTTCTACTTGACTGGGCGAGCATTCGGATACATTGGTAACCTATGTTGCACAATTTTTGGGTCAATGTTAGGCATGTCCTTGTAAGACCAGACGAAAATTTCCTCAAATTCCTTAAGGAGAGAGATCATTTGGGATATTTCATCGTTATTGAGAGAAGAACCAATCTTGATCATTCGAGGGCACTGGTCAGTTCCCAAATTTACGAGGCTGGTGTCCTCTCGGACGGGTTGAGCTCTTCTTTGCTCCAATTGTTCTAACAGGTTACGATGTTTGAGAATATTGTCATCCCCAGAAGAAGAAGAAGAAGAATCATACTCAAAATCAGCAATTTCATTCATGATAAAAGGAGGAGTACAAACAGACTCAACAGATTGGAAGTTTTCGATTTCTTTTGGGAATACAGATATGGACTCAGAGACAGACTTAGACAGGACTAAGCTAGAACTGGCTACAACTTCAGACCCATTGATATGGAAATTCTCCATCATCCTTGCCCAATTTGCTATGGATCCTTGAAGAGATTGTATGAGGAGCTGTGGTGCTGGCCCTTCTTCCTCTTCCTCGATGATGACTGCCACTTCGAATAGCCCATCAATCCCTTGATCTTTTCGGATTCCATCCTTGTTTGCTTGGTCTAGTTCCATGGCTATCCAGTCTATTTCATCTGCAAAGAGTATCTCAAACCCCGACTGGAGCTGGCCTTTTTCTTGATCAAACCATGGCTCATGATTTCTGCAATATGGAAAGTCTTCCCCTTCCTTCACAAAATATCCGTTCAGAGTATTGAAGTAAGGAACACTCCCTGCTGCATTGTTTTTCTATCCCCATGCTTCCTTCTTTACGTTCCTTCTCGGATTGAAACTCAAACCGTGATGGTTGACATTGGCTTGTATTTCTAGAAAAGTCAGGATTCCTTGTTGATTCTTTCCCAACCCTAACCCTGAAAAATACTGATGAGCACATTTATGTGTGAAATTATTCCATTTAATTCTGCATTTTATCTGCTTAGAATGGAGCTACCTTGGGTATTTTCTATCTTTTTCAGGGTACATGGGTATTTTACGCGAATTCATGCTATTCTGGACTATCATGCATCATATTTTCTAATTTACACGTAAAGTGGACCAGTTTCTTTTCTTGGTTGCGAAGAGGGCTAAATTTTGAGCAAGATGGACGTGTTTCATTAAAAGTACGCCTCGATTTCGGAGTCCATTCATGCGATTATTCTTTTTGGACCAAAAAAGAATAATGGGCCAGAAAATGAGTTGAAATGCAAGCCCGAACCCAGAACCAAGGAAGATTGACTGGCATAATACAAGTGGGCCCCTCCTTCATTGTTGGACGAATTTCCTCCCCTATTTTCTCTCCTCTATTTTATTCTCTTATTTTATTTTCTCTCCTATTTTCTCTCTTCCATATGTTTTATATATTTTATTTATTTTTCTTTTTCTTCTTTCTCCCAAATACTTTCCTTTTTTTATTATTATTATTATTTTATTTTTTCTCTCAAACCCCGCACATTTTCTCCCAATCATTTTTTCTCTTCTTCTCTCTATTTCCCTCTTTCTTCTTTTGTTTTTGTTTTTGGATCTTGGGTTCGGCAAGGGGAGGAGGATCACCGTGACAGCAGCTCCATCTCCATGGATCGTCGCCGCCTTTGCTGCTCTTTGCCTCTTAGCACCATGATTGGCTAAGTTCCCTCTGTCTTTAGGTGTAGATGAACTAATGGTGTTTGCTATTGAAAATTCTGGTTTGCATTCTTAATTGCTTGATGTTGAGACCCCATCCCTGTTTGGATGATTTTAATAGATGTATTTAGTTGGAAAATTCTGTTTCTGTGATTCATTATTTTTAATTCAAGCAATGGTATTTTGTTCTTATGTGGTTGTACTGATGATGGATTGTAGCAGAACGAACTAAGCGTGCCAAGCCCTATAAGCGAAGGACGATAGTACTCGTCAAGATAGTCCATACCTAGGAGGAACCCTACATTCTATGGTATTATTAGGCCTACGTATATAATAAATCGAAGCATGCAACCAAATTGAATAGCTACCCATTGGGGATTCGAACCCTAAAGATAGTCTTCTCCCGTATTTGCATATCATTGTTAGCTTAAATTTGTTTCTTTTATTCGTAGTTTAAAACCAGATTTATTGCAATTTAATTTTCATCACTTTCATCTTATCATCTTAATAATTTAGCCTTCCAGTTCCCCGTAGATAGACCCCTTACTTGCTACTTGCTAGATTAATTTAGGATTTTATTTTTAACCAGTTTACGACATGATCAAATTTTGGCACCGTTGCCGGGGAACTGAAGCATGGTTGCTAAGATTGATTGAGTTGTTTTGTGTTACTTTGTTTTAGCTTTAATTTCATAATTCCAGAATTTTTATTTTTATTTTTAAGTACTTTACTAGGTTAATTTGAGTATACCTAACGTTCTCTTTGTTTGTGAAGGAAGCCGAGTAGATCGAGTAAGGACAAGCTATTCGTTTGGTTTATTGTTCATTCCTAGACTTTGTGTAATTAGGGTTATTTTATGTAATTTTTTTTATTCCAGCATTATATTGGGTGTTTAGGTTTAATTTTAATTCCCCCAACCTCTTAAGATCATGTGTAACCGTTCATCGGGGGCAGCGCGTGGAATTACGCAACCGCCAACACCAGGTAAGTATTTTCATTAGTTTTAAATTAGTTAATTTTTTTTCTTTTTAGTTCTGATTTTTATTGTTTATTGAGTTTTTATTTATTTATTTAGTTATCACGTTTTAATTTCTAGTTTTAATCAGCACGTTCAAACTGTGTTGTGTTTTATGCATGGTCGGCGTTCTTTGTACCTAAGGATAATAGTAATAACATGGGTGATGGAAATCAGCCAGGAAGGCCGCTAAGTAAGCACTTCACTCCAACTGTCTATACCCCTGCATCTTGTATTTAGTTGCCTGTCATTGAGGCTGCTCAATATGAGATCAAGTCCAGCATCATACAGATGTTACCATCTTATTATGGACTTGCTAATGAGGAGCCTTACAAGCATCTTGATGAGTTCTTAGAGGTTTGCTCTACAGTCAAAATCCAAAACCTCTCTCCAAATGCCTTAAAGTTGCTTCTGTTCCCATTTTCCTTAAAGGACAAAGCCAAACGCTGGCTTCATTCCCTAGATTCGATTAGGATTTCTATATGGGCGGGGATGTAGCAGGAATTTTTAAAAAAAAATTTCCCCATTGGCCGGACTAATAGCCTTAGAAGATCCATTACTAGTTTCTCCCAATTAGAGGGCAAACAATTTCATGAAGCGTGGGAGAGACTCAAGGAATTACTTAGGAAATGCCCTCACCATGCTATCCCGAAATGGCAGTTAGTCCAGTGCTTTTATGATGGCCTCCATGATCGGTATAGGCAGATGGTAGACTCCTCTTGTGGTGGAACATTTATGCACAAGAATGAGACTGAAGCATGGGATCTTTTTGAAACCCTTAGTGAGAATTCCCAACATCATGCTTCGGCCTCTCAGACTGAGATTCCACACATAGGGCAACCAAAGAAGGGTGGTCTCTATGAGATCAATTCAACTGTAGAGATAACTTCTAAGGTTGATATGTTGTCCAAGAAATTGGACTATCTAATGTCTGTAGGACAGTATTCTATGTCCCCTTTCCCAATGAGTTTCCCTCCACCCAATCAGACTGAAGCCTGTGCCCTATGTGCTAGTCCTAGTCACTATATGAGGAATTGCCCTTCGACTGTACAATACCCTGAATTTGTTCAAGAACAGGTACAAATGGCTCAAAGTTTCTCTACACCTGGTAATGATCCCTTTTTCAATACTTATAACCCAGGATGGTGAAACCACCCAAACTTTTCATGGAGAAACTTAATACCTAGTAATCCTCCAAACCCACCATATAGGCCACCATTTAATGTTCAAACCAATGCCTATATGGGTGCATAGCCACCATATCCTCAACCCCAATAGAATAATCCTTTGAGGAAAATGTGCTAAAAGCATTAAGTGGACTCGAGCAGAACACACAACTGCTTCACTCACATACACAGTCCATTAATAAGCTAGAGAACCAACTGGGTCAGCTAGCCGATGCTATAAGTAGGAGGGAGGTTGGCCAATTGCCAAGTCAGCCAATAGGTAACCCAAATAGTCAAATGGGTCGAGGGAAACAGCAAGTCCAATCGGTCATAGTCCTAAGGAGCGGCACAAGGGTGGAAAAACCTAATGCACCCTTAGCCACTAATGGGATGCTGCCCACTAGTTCTCAAGGTCAGGGAGAGGCTGAGTCAACCCGAGAGAAATCCGGTGGTGATGAAGACACACATGTTTCCATTAATAAAACACCACCTGTGAAACCCATTCATTAGTTCCCAAGGAAGGGGCTGCACATTCCTATTATGGAGGGACCTTCACCTGATTCTTACATTCCAAAGGTCCCTTTTCCCCAAGCACTTCAGACACCATCTTACCCCCTTCAGGGTAAACAGGGTGAAAAGATGCGAGAGATGAAAGACCTCTGCACCCAAAAGCGAAAGTTAAGAACTCAAATCCCTAAGACCATCCATTTGACTGAACAAGTTAGTTTAGTAATTTCCAGCCACCTACCCCTAAGCTTACGGACCCAGGTGCGCCTCTTATTTCTTGCATCATTGGAGATCTCTCCATAAGTAGGGCACTACTTGATTTGGGGGCTAGTGTGAATATTTTGCCTAGTTCAGTCTATGATAGATTTGGTTTAGGAGATTTGAAACCCACTGAGGTCATCCTTCAGTTGGCTGATCGTTCAATCAAAACACCTCGTGGGTTATTAGAAGATGTTTTAGTGAAGGTGGAAAAATTATACTTTCCTGTGAACTTCCTTGTCCTAGATATGGATATAGCCACCACAGCCAAGCTTCCCCCTATAATTTTAGGATGCCCCTTCTTAGCTATTGCGAATGCTTCCATAAATTATAGATCGGGTGCCATGGACATCTCTTTTGGGAGTAAGAAGCTTAGGCTCAACATCTTCAATGCATCCTTAGGTTCCATTCAAGAAGAAGTGTTTTGCATTGGATTTATTAGATAAAGTTATGGCTGATCATACTTCACACATGCTTATTGATGACCCTTTACAGCACTATGGAGATGAGTCTGAGGCATACACTAAAGAGGTGCATACTTTGCTAGATTCCTCACCTTCTTTAGAACAGCCACCTTGGACAGTTAGGTTTGAGTCGCTTCCTCCCTTGGTTACATCTCCCAAACCTTCTTCTAAACCGGCTCCTTGGTATGAATTGATCCTTGACCCTCCATGAGTCAGTCTGAGTCTGGCTGAAGACTCTAAACTTAGCGCTCTGTGGGGGGCAACCCACTATTTTTTTTCTTTCTTTAGTATTTTTTTTTTGTGTTTGTCTATTTTTGTTTTTTTTTAGGTAGCTGCTACTGATTGTTGGATGCACTGTTCGGCCGTATATTATTGATTTCTAGTACACTCCCCTTATCCCTGTTTTTATTCTTCTGCATGCATTGAGGACACTGCATACTTTAAGTGTGGGGAGGGGTGTGAGACCGATTGACAGCTTTTCATTTTTTGGCTTTTGGTAAGTTTTACATGTCTCTCTGTTAATTTGATGTGAAACGCAGGAGAAAGTGACTTAGGAACCCTAATCTGAAGTAATGAAAACCGTATTGAGAGGATAGTAGCTAGTATGTATCCTAAGGTGGGTTTTGACTCAGACAATAAGAGCCCCATCTTGTCGAAGGGACAGACCACTTGGCTGTCTTGTGTTTCTTTGAGCTTTTGGTTAGGAGTTGAGAACAAGTTTAGTTTTGGCATGACATAAAAAAAATCATGAGAGTTTAGTTCTGTTGCTTCAACTTAGTAACCGGGGCATCTAGGCCACAAGCCCGGAGTCTCGCGTAAAACGATTGGAGTGACCAGTTAGGTTATTATTACTAGTATTCTTGAATCCAGTTCAGGCTTGTAGCCTTTTTAGTTCGAGTGAGTAAACCCGGGGAGTGTTTCACACTCAATCCCCTAAAGCCATCTGGCTTGGGAGTGGTTGGCTTAAAGCTCGTTACATGAGCCTTCTAGAAAGCTCAAAAGGCTAGAACGTTGCACGGATCTGAGAATCATGTAACATTCAAAAAATAAAAAAATAAAAGTAAGAGTTGAATTCCTTGGAGCTAGCCATGAAGCGAGGTGACTTGATCGACACTCGTTGGGATGAAACCTCTGAAAAAGAACTCTAGCATCACTATCCTTGTGGATATATGTAAGAAACAAAGCTACCAAGTAGCTCAGGTGTCTTGTGTAGTGACCTTGCATGGCATTTGAGGAACTGTAGTGGAGTAACAAATGGAGTTCATTGTTTTGGAAAAAAAAAAAAGAAGAAATGTCATTGCCTTGGTACAATTGTATGGTAAAAAATGCTCTGAAGCCTAAAGTCCTTGGTGCCCTTGACGTCATGAGTGGTCTTACCATAAGTAAGGTGGTGTTTGGAAGATATGGGGAGATTCCCTAATTAGGATGTGTACCTGTTGCTAGAATCAATACTGGGTAATAAGAGCTCAAGTGTGGGGGTACATTTGTCTTCTTGATCTTAAGTAGGGCATCTTAGTTTCGGGTTTGGTGTGTGCTTCTTACCCATTGTCAAAATTTAAACTTGCAATCATGAATTTTGTGTGTATATTTTCTGCAAACACTCAGGAGACAAAACTCATCCATTAGGGGTAACCTAGGGGTTTAAATTAAGGCTTGTTGCACATGCTAAGTGCAACTGTGATTCCCACGAAAGTGAGTTAGGTTTTTTTGTTTTCTTTATTTTCTTTTTGCTCGAGGACTAGCAAAATCTAAGTATGGGGGTATTTGATTAGTACATTTATGTGTGAAATTATTCCATTTAATTTTGCATTTTATCTGCTTAGAATTGAGCTACCTTGGGTATTTTCTGTCTTTTTAAAGGTACAGGGATATTTTATGCGATTTCATGCTATTCTGGACTATCAGGCATCATATCTTCTAATTTACACATAAATTGGACCAGTTTCTTTTCATGGTTGCGAAGAGGGCTGAATTTTGAGCAAGATGGACGTGTTGCATTAAAAATACGCATCCGTTTCGGAGTCCATTCATGCGATTATTCTTTTTGGGCCAGAAAAGAATAATGGATTGGAAAATTAGTTGAAATGCAAGCCCGAACCCAGAACCAAGGAAGATTGACTGGCATAATACAAGTGGGCCCCTCTTTCATTGTTGGACGAATTTCCTCCCCTATTTTCTCTCTCCTCTATTTTATTTCTTCTCCTATTTTCTCTCTTCCATATGTTTTATATATTTTATTTATTTATTTTTCTTCTTTCTCCCAATTACTTTCCTTTTTTATTATTATAATTATAATTATTATTATTTTCCCTCAAACCCCGCACATTTTCTCCCAATCATTTTTTCTCTTCTTCTCTCTATTTCCCTCTTTCTTCTTTTGTTTTTGTTTTTGGATCTTGGGTTCGGCAAGGGGAGGAGGATCACCATTCCAGTAGCTTCATCTCCATGGATCTTCGCCGCCATTGCTGTCCTTTGCCTCTTAGCACCATGATTGGCTAAGTGTTTGTGTTAAAATAATACTGCAAGCGTACGGGTCAATCGTAGCTACTGGTCGAACACGAAGAGATGTACGCCACTCTATTTCACTAACTTTAAAGCAATGCAAAGTGAATCAAACTAATTAAAGTACTAAATTAAACTAATGATGATTAAACTAACACATCCTAACTCACAAGCATCTAACAAAATTACGCATCTAAGGGATTAAATTGGCGTCCTAACACATGAGCATCTAACCTATCAAACTAACGCGAATTGGAAGGAATAAAAATGCAGTCACAAACCACAACCACATAAAAAAAAAAAAAACAAAAGAAGAAGAAGGAGAATGAGATGGAAGAAGAGAGACTGAGACAGAAGAGAGGGAGAATGAGTTTAAGAGTTTGGAGAGTAAAAACCTAGGTACTTGAACAAACCTTGCATGGCTTCCTCTTCTAAATCTCTAAGTCTTGTCATCAACTTAGGAACTTAGACTAGAAAGCTTGAAACTAAACTAGAATTATTACAACCATATTGAAGACATAAAATTAAAGCATTAATCAAAAGCATTACAACCATGGAATTGAAAGCATAAAATCAAACTAGAACTTAGAAAGCCAAAAACTAGAAGAAGAGAAGAAGAAATTTCACTAATTAATTGAACTAAAAACTAAATGAAAACTAAACTAAAACTAACTTAAAAACTGAACTAGAACTAACTTGTTACAACCCAAAGGGCAAGGGGTATTTATAGGGAAAAGGGAGAAGAGAGAAGAGGGAGGTGGTAGGAGAAATATTCCCTAAGAAAAGAGAATATTCTCTTCTCCTTCCTCCTTTACATTGCCTTGAATCCCAAGAAAAAAGAAAAAAAATAGAAAGAGGGAGAGAAAATAATCCTAGATACATAAATCTTCTATTTATTAAAAGTAACTTTCTAATTCTAACTTGTGCTTCCTTTTCTTTGTAGGTGTCTTCTCCAAGCAATGAGATCAAGGTATCTTTGACTTTTCAACCTTCCATAGATGAGAGAATATCTTTCAAATTAAATCTATCCATAGTCAAATCCCAAAAGTACCCTTGGAAAGTTGGAGGAGAGAGAGAGCAAGGGTGATGACTAGGATTCCACTCACAATTAATGAAATGTCAAATCTGTCCTTCAATAAATGTGGAGCATGGGATGCTTATATGGGCCTCACTGTTGTATTCCTTATGAAAAATCACCCAAAATAGACCCAAATTTCGTCCAATTTGGAGTTCGGGAGCCCAAGATATCTCAAGTTCAAGTTGGACTGCTTCAGATCCTTCCAAATGGAATCTTTCGGCTGACAGAAAGATAACTTTTGATAATTATGCTAAGGCCCCTAGAATCCGAACTTTGTCCCCAGTCGACTATCAATAATTACAAATAAACCCTATCCACAGAAACGGCTGTAACTTCTTCGTTTCAACTCGGAATCAAGTGCCGTTTGAACCGTTGCGAAGCTGACTCGACGGGCTACGCATCCATACTATTAACACCTCAAAATTATGCTAAGGAGCCCACACTACTCACGTTCAAATTTGATTGATTGGCTTGATTCTTTCAGTGCTCAATCCAAACTTGATTTTCTCGACTCCTGGGGGCTTTCGGCTATTCTTAGCATCTTTTGCTCCATTTTCACAAGAATTCACCTAAAATCTAAAAACACAAACAAAACCTCAAGTAGCTCCGTTCCAAGTATAAAAATACAAGCTTTATGACCCTAAGTTTCACACATAAATGTGCTCATCAGATTCCCCCACACTTGCACGTTACTTGTCCTCAAGTAAACAAAAAGAAAAACTAACCTAGAATGCAAAAATCCTAACTCACTTTCATAGGAATCATGGTTGCACTTAGCATGTGCAACAAATCTTTAAACCCCTAGGTTACCCCTAGTGGACGAGTTGTGTCGCGTGGGTATTTGCGGTGAATATACACTCAGAATTCAATTGTAAATGATTGCTGTAAATTTTAATCATGGCATAAGTAAGATAGTGCACATAATCCCCAAAAGTGATCAACTAAAGATCAAGGAGCCAAAGGTTCCCCCACACTTGAATTTTATCACCCCACATCAATTCAAGTAACAAGTATGCATCAAGATTAAGGGATCTCCTCATATTTTCTGAACACTACTCACCTTCAGGTAAACCACTCATAGCATCCATGGAACCAAAGACTTAGGCTTTGAGTATTTTTTATCATACTTTCTTTCTAGGCATTAAGACAAAAGCTTTTTTTTTTCTCAACAACAAACTCTATTTCTACTCCACTACTGTTCTCTGAATGACATGGTGGAGCATACACCAGACACCCAAATACTTGGTAGCTTCGCTTTTTGCATATATCCATAAAGATTTTGAGACATTGATGCAAGAGTTTTTTGAGTTTTCTTCCAAGGAATTTTGATCAAGTCACCCTACTTCATGAGGCACAGTGCCCTATCTAGTCCCAAGGAATTCTACTTTCCTTTCTATTTCTTTTTTCTTTCACCCGTTTTTTTTTTTTTTTCCTTGCCTTGCCACAAGCAAATTGGTCTCAACTACTAGCCAAAAGATCAAAAGGTCCATAAAACACATAGAAGAATCTAGCCATCAAATGAAATAGTACTCATATTTTCTAACTCAATCCCCATCACCAGATATAAACCAACTACCATCCTTGAAAAGGGATTTTTTTATTATTTCGCATGCTAGGGCATCTAATTCCCCCTCTCTCTCGCTTCACAATCAAAGAGACTTATGCATATAACCAAACTATCGCCACAATCAAAATTTACCAAATAAGCAAGTCCACACACCCCCACACACTTAATTCATGCAATATCCTCAATGCATGCAAAAAATAAAGAAGAATGACAAGGGAGGAGATGAAAGGGCTTACCAGGTATAATCAACAAAGAGGATCATGAAGTATCATAAGCTCTATAGAAAGTACTTGGGGCATCAAAAGAAATCTCAATCCATGGTCGGCAAATATAGAAAGGGCTTTAGAATCAGAAAACACTCGACCATGAATTTTAATAAAGCGAGAAATAATATAGAAGTTAAGCACAATCGAGAAATATCCAATAGAAAAATCTGTCCTCATGGGACAGTGAAAAATGAAGGTAGTAAAACTCAGGCCATAAATCCTTCCATTCCCTCCCATTGGCAATGGAGAACACATGTCATTCTTTGAAAAACCAACCAAAAATGGATCACAATAAGCATAAAAAAGATTATGAATATCAATAACCTCATCAAAATAATCATAAAAAATGGAAGGTTGACTCAAATCAATCCTAGCAATAAAACTATCCGCTCTTTACAGAACTTGGTTTGCCAAATAAGGATCATGATAATTTGCTTCAAAAGCATCATGACTAACATTGTCCTCCTCAACAAAATCATCAAACCTAGGAGGTTTGGACAAATCAACATGTGGGACAATTGAATCCTCAAAATGATAATCATCTGGGTTGGCCAAAGAGAGAGGGGGAGATTGAATTTCTTAGGTTTCTATGCTATCGTGAAAATCTAATTCTAAATCAGTAGAAACACTAGGCTCACTAAAATTAAAAATTTCAGGCAAAAGTTGGACTTCCCCAGGTAGCTCATCAAACTTCGCTTCACTAATATCTTCAGGAGACTCAATCTCAATAAATAAATCATCATAAAAATCATCATGTTGGGGTTGACTCTCGTTAACCTCAAACTCAGGTGGTGGACTTTCAACATCAATAGGAGGGGGATGGGGTGGTTCATTCGTAACTGGAATCTGGTAATAGAGATTAGGTTCAGGCTGACTAGGTAATGTGCCAATTTCCTCCTCTTGCAAGATTGTGACAATCTGGGTGAGTTGCTTCTCTATAAGGATAAGCCTGTTCTCCATCTCACTCATGCTTGTGGAATTCATTGGAGAGTTAGGCATTGGAGGACCAAACTAATCATGACATTGGAAATTGGGTGGTCCAGCTTGGTTATTCCATTGATCCCATGAGAAATCGGGGTGATCACTCCACCCCTGATTGTGAGTGCCAAAAGAATTGTACTGAAATAGAGGACTCATATTCTCATCACCATAGCTACCCCCATAAAGATTAGGGCATCCTTCCATATGGATAGTCGGGGGATGTGACCAATCAAAATTTCCCGAAAGCCCATAGTTGGGTTGAGGAGCAAAATTATACTGGGGTGGTGCAAAATTGTTCTCTATCTCACTACTTTTGGCTTCCCTAGCTTATTTAAACATTTTCTCCAAAGTCATGGTTGCCTTAGCATAATTCCATCTTTCCCCCAAAGTCATAGGTGGAAGTGTATCTCCCATTATTCCAAACATGCATACTAACCACCTATTCAAAATTGAGGTCTCCTTTTTTTTTTTTTGGATTTAAAGAAAAATAAAAGGACTAGAAAAAAATTACTAAAAACAAAAGCACTCACTATGTTGCTTTCTTGTTATCAAAAGTGGTCACCTCCAAAGATAAGTCACATGCCAATCCACCCAATCAAGTCAAGATGCAGCGTCATAGGTAACTTAATCATATGAAGGACACCAAAAGATGGAGGGTTTGAACATATGAAGGACTTTAGATTGAGTGCACACTCTTTGAAACAAAAGAGAAACAAGATGAGGTTATCAAAAACTTTTTTTTTTCCAAAAAAGAAGAGAATAAATGGAAGAAACTAAAGCATTTCGAATTACTAAAAAATCAAAAAAATAAAGTGGACAATAACTCCCCGACAACGGTGCCAAAAATTTATTTGAGTTAAAATAATACCGCAATCGTACGGCTCAATTGTAGCTACGGGTCGAACACGAGGAGATGTACGTCACTCTATTTCACTAACTTTAAAGCAATGCAAATGAACCAAATTAATTAAAGCACTAAATTAAACTAATGATGATTAAACTAACACGTCCTAACTCACAACCATCTAACAAAATTACGCATCTAAGGGGTTAAATTGACGTCCTAACACATGAGCATCTAACCTATCAAACTAACGCGAATTGGAAGGAATAAAAATACAGCCACAAATCACAACCACATAAAAAAAAATAAAAGAAGAAGAAGGAGAATGAGATGGAAGAAGAGAGAATGAGATAGAAGAGAGGGAGAATGAGTTAAAGAGTTTGGAGAGTAAAAACCTGGATACTTGAACAAACCTTGCATGGCTTCCTCTTCTAAATCTCCAAGTCTTATCATCAACTTAGGAACTTAGACTAGAAAGCTTGAAACTAAACTAGAATTATTACAACTATATTGAAGACATAAAATTAAAGCATGAATCAAAAGCATTACAACCATGGAATTGAAAGCATAAAATCAAACTAGAACTTAGAAAGCCAAAAACTAGAAGAAGAGAAGAAGAAATTTCACTAATTAATTGAACTAAAAACTGAATTAAAACTAAACTAAAACTAACTTAAAAACTGAACTAGAACTAACTTGTTACAACCCAAAGGGCAAGGGGTATTTATAGGGGGAAGGGAGAAGAGAGAAGAGGGACGTGGTAGAAGAAATATTCCCTAAGAAAAGAGAATATTTTCTTCTCCTTCCTCTTTTACATTGCCTTGAATCCCAAGAAAAAAGAAAACAAATAGAAAGAGGGAGAAAGAATCCTAAATACATAAACCTTCTATTTATTAAAAGTAACTTTCTAATTCTAACTTGTAGTTTCTTTTCTTTGTAGGTGTCTTCTCCAAGCAATGAGATCAAGGCATCTTTGACTTTTCAACCTTTCATAGATGAGAGAATATCTTTCAAATTAAATCTATCCATAGTCAAATCCCAAAAATGCCCTTGAAAAGTTAAAGGAGAGAGAGAGTAAGGGTGATGACTAGGATTCCACTCACAATTAAAGAAATGTCAAATCTGTCCTTCAAAATGTGGAGCATGGGATGCTTATATGGGTCTCACTGTTGTATTTTTTATGAAAAATCACCCAAAATAGATCCAAATTTCGTCCAATTTGGAGTCCGAGAGCCCAAGATATCTCAAGTTGAAGTTGGACTGCTCCAGAGCCTTCCAAATGGAATCTTTCGGCTGACAGAAAGATAACTTCTAATAATTGCACTAAGGCCCCTAGAATCCAAACTTCCATTTTACTTTGTCCCTGATCAACTGTCAATAATTATAAATAAACCCTGTCCAGGAAAACTGCCGTAACTTCTTCGTTTCAACTCGAAATCAAGTGCCGTTTGAACCGTTGCGAAGCTGACTCGATGGGCTACGCATCCATATTATTAACACCTCAAAATTATATTAAGGGGTCCACTGTACTCATGTTAAAATTTGACTGATTGGCTTGATTCTTTCAATGCTCAATCCAAACTTGATTTTCTCGACTTATGGGCGCTTCTGGCTATTCTTAGCATCTTTTGCTCCATTTTCACAAGAATTCACCTAAAACTTGAAAACACAAACAAAACCTCGAGTAGCTTCATTCCAAGTATAAAAATGCATGTTTTATGGCCCTAAGATTTCACACATAAATGTGCTCATCACTAAGTTCCCTCTGTCTTTAGGTATAGATGAACTAATGGTGTTTGCTATTGAAAATTCTGGTTTGCATTCTTGATTGCTTGATGTTGAGACTCCAACCCTATTTGGATGATTTTAATAGATGTATTTAGTTGGAAAATTCTGTTTCTATGATTCATTATTTTTCATTCAAGCAATGGTATTTTGTTCTTATGTGGTTGTACCGATGATGGATTATAGCTGAACGAACTAAGCGTGCCAAGCCCTATAAGCGAAGGATGGTAGTACTCGTCAAGATAGTCTATACCTAGGAGGAGCCCTACATTCAATGGTATTATTAGGCTTGTGGTTATAATAAACCGAAGCATGCAACCGAATTGAATAGCTACCCATTAGGGATTCAAACCCTAAAGATAGTCTTCTCCCGTATTTACATATCGTTGTTAGCTTAAATTTGTTTCTTTCGTTCGTAGTTTAAAACCAGATTTATTACAATTTAATTTTCATCACTTTCATTTTATCATCTTAGTAATTTAGCCTTCCAGTTCCCCGTAGATCGACCCCTTACTTGTGACTTGCTAGATTAATTTAGGGTGTTATTTTTGACCTGTTAATGACACAATCAAATACTTCATAATTTTCGAAGAGGCCTTACTCCAAGTTGTCTGAAGCTTTGTTGGGATTAAATCTTCTTCACTTGCAGAAGTAATACAATTGCTGCCGATCTCAAATCCTCCCAATTGCACCTCCGGTAAGGGTGGGCGTCCCACCTCTATGTTGGCCAAGGTGTGTACCCACTTTTGGGTCTCCGAAAATGGTGACCACTTTCTAGTCATGTATGAACTTCAATTTCTGATGGAGACTTGACGCTAAGGCTCCCGTTGAATGTAACCATGGCCTTCCAAGCAGCATATTGAAAGATGCCTGAATGTCGATGACTTGGAAATCTATGGTGAAATAAGCTGGTCCTACCTTAATATTGGTGGTGAGAATCCCAATCACCTCCCTCTTGGAATAATCATATGCCCTGATGGTCTGGCTGGATGGCTTCATTTTATCAAGGGGTAAGCCCATGCATGTTGCAGCCTTTAGAGGCATCACATTGAGAGTGGATCCATTGTCAATCAGAACCTGAGGGACTTGATTTTTGTTACACTCTACGGTGATGTAAAGTGCCCTATTATGATTCCTCCCTCCTGGGGGTAAGTCCTCCTCTGAGAAAAAGAGTGACTGGATGGCATAAGTGGCCCCCACTATGTGAGATAATTCCTCTGGCCCCATTTTTATGGGTACTTGCACCTTGGTGAGAGCCTTCAAAACAGCTTGTCGATGAGTTGGTGAGGCCATCAACAATCCCCAGATTGAGATATTAGCTTGAGCCTTCTTTAGTTGGTCCAACACTTGATTTTCTAGTTCAACACTCTGCCTTGGCTGGCTAGACTGGTATTTTTCCACCGTTAAATTCTTATTCTTGAAATTCTTGCCACTTTTAGTCTCTGCGATTTCAGAGACCCTTTCTTTGATGATTACTTCAACTGGGCACAAATCGTCATCTTCCATATCACTGTCAGTGATGATAATAGGAGCTTTGAGATGATTTTGCCTTTTTAACCCTTGGTTATCCCCTTCCTTATTTGTCAAGGCTACAATAGATTTTTGAGCTTGGCCTTGGATCCCATACAGTGTTTCTTGCTTTTCGGTAATCTGTTGGGTCATAAGGTGATGATCAGGGCTTATTGGATCCTAGGGGATCAACTGGCTAATGGCCTGAAAAGCTTCTAGGGCAGCTCTGTACATTTTCTTTGCTTCTGCCAAGGATTTGTAGAAATGGCGGTTCTTCTCTTCCTCTTGTGAATCAGAACTTTTTGAGCTCTCTTCGGGACTTGAAATGTCAGGGTGAATATTCCTTGTCGGATCATGAGCTACTTTTCCTTCATTAACATGACATAGAAGGAACTCATCGTGTGCCGTTATCCATGCATAATGCTCTCTACTTCCACGATTGGGAGAAGGTGGAGGAGTTCCGTACAAATCCTGTGCCAAGGCCAGAGTCAATTTCACAGAATTTTCTAAATGGCAAATTGTTTGAGGGAGTGACCACTACATTTTAACAAGTTCAAGTTGTTGGAGTTCCTCTTGGTATTTGTCATCTATGACCACCATTCTTGTGAGCATTTCTTGAATTTTTTCAACATTCCTATGGATCTTGTTCACTTGGAATGATAAGGCCCATGGCGCTGGCCCACAAATGTTCTCATACTTTTTGAGACTCGTCAATGGCTGCCAAGGTTCTTTGTCTTCAGTTTCCCCTTCCCGTTCGGGTTCTTCATCATCTGACTCTCTTGGCACGAATTCTTGCTCACTCTCATCTTCTTCAGATGACTCTTCCCCTCCTAAATCCTCTCCATCGTCGACTTCTATAGGATGGATGTTATCGGTTGGGTTGATGTGAGATTCTCTGAGGTTCATGTCATTAACCCATGCTTCCCATGTTTCACTTCTCCTAGTTCAGGGTAAGAAAAGGTATCTGAATATAGGGCAAGATCTTCAGGAGGGGCTCCAAATAGATCGCAAGCCAAAGTGTTGGCCAACCAGGTCATATTTTTCAACTCATGAAGGGTTTGGGCGAGCACATCATTTTCATTTGGCATCACCAACCTTTCACAATGCACTGTGAAATTGCTGCACACCAAATCTGGAGGATCTCTTGAGTATTAGTGGAGATGTCTAGTATGTCTGCTACCTGATAGAAGACGCTCACGCTCCAGTGTTCGAAGTCCTCTCTAGACACAGTCCAATCCCCTCTTGGAGCTTCCGGAGATGATATCTCTTCATCATCTCTACTTTTGTCATCACTTGACAGAATGGGTTGGATGAGGTTGGTTGGATCATCATTATCATCATTCCTAATGTTGTTCACCTAATCCATTATACAGAATCCTTCGTCGACTGTCGTAGGGTCTTGCTCTTTTTTGGCATATTCCATCCATTCTTCATGAACTTCCCGATCATTTGCCTCATCCATACTATCATCAGTGTCTCCTCCTATACGGATAAGAGAGATTTCTTCCGACAGAGCTTGACCTATGGCCAATGCCGATACTGCTTTGAGAAGCCTGGGTGTGACCCTGGTGAACTCATCCACCTCTACTTCCTCAGGGATTAATTGATAGATTTTGGATGGGGAGAAGTCGTACATGCGCAGTGGTGCCCTTGTTTCGAGGCCTTCCAACCCAAATTCTAAGAAATCCAACTTTCAAAGCCGATTGTTAGATGCTATGCCCCTACCACAGTCACATGGTTGTCCACCTGTTCAGACATTTCCATCGCAATTTATTCTAGCGCAATGGATGCAAACCTGCATCTTATCTGCTCATATCTGACGTGCTTGTTCATCCTTCCCTAAATACCACGGGGTTGGTTGGATCAGTGTGGTAGGGTCCTGGATTGGTGTTTCATCTTCCAAAATGTTCACCGATCCTGTAGAGGATTCTGGGGAATAAGTTCCTTTCAAAAGTGGCTGTGGCGCTTTCCATGCTGATATCTAGTATTCCACCCATGTAGCGCCTTCTGATCTTGGATGATAAAAAGGGGAATCTGGACAATCCACCTCTTGGGAAATTACCTTCTAAACTGGACACCTCTTTTCTCCTTTGTGCCTTTTAGCCAAGATTGCTCTATAAACATGTGCCTTCATCAACTTCCTCTTCTTTCTAATGGGTTGAATCAATGAGGTGGGATCCGCATGCTTAGAATCTTCTTGGAGTATGTTTACCCCATGAGCAGGCAACGGGTTTGTGGTGACATTTGGCTGCTGTTTCACCTGAAGTTCTATCTTGCCTTCATCAATCAAATTCTAGATCACGTGCTTGAGGAATATACATCTATTCGTGTGATGGCCTTTCTGGTCATGGTAATGACAATAGAGATTGGACTTGTACCATGCAGGTGGGTTATTCAGATCTATAGGCCTTGGGGGAACTGGCTTGATCATCCCTTCCTTTTTAAGCTTGGTGAATAACAGTGTGGGTGTCATTCCTCTGAAAGTGAAGGTTCTCTTAAGAAGTTCGGATTCAGCTAGGATCATAAGGGGTGTGGTTCCAGCAGCCACCACTTGTACCTCGGCTGCCTGGTGACTAGCTCCTGTTGTATTTCCTCCCTTTGTTCTTGGATTCTTCCTTGGAGAATAACTTCTTGTAGTCTCCCGAGCTACACCTTGGGCTTGTTTCTCTTTAAAGATTTTGTCCTCAATCTTCTTCCCAATAGTAATGAGGGCATCAAATGTCTTGATATGCTGATAATATATCTTTTCTCGATATTCCCCATATAAATTTTCCAGCAGTATCTCGACTTGTTCCTCCTCTGTGCGGTGATTCCATATTTTTGCGGCCTTTTCTCTAAACCTCATGATGAAGTTCAAAAATTCTTCATTGGGTTCTTGCCTCAAAGTCTCCAACTCTCTCCGGGTGATATCCATCTCAGTATTGTACGAATACTGTTTAGTGAAGGCTTTGACCACGGAGGCCCAAGATTGGGTTTGTGTATGATCCAATTGGGTCAACCAACATAGTGCAGACCCTGCTAAGGAGTACAAGAATGCCTGCCCCATTTGGTTCTCGGACAGTCCCCATGACCTAGCGAAGGTGGCAAAAATCTCAAGGTGAGCCTTGGGGTCTCCTGATCCGTTAAACTTGTCCAATTTCCATTTGAAGTCTTCAAGAATTTTCTCTTCTGGGAAGAACACCAAATCCTCTTTGTCCTTCTCCTTTACCTTACCTTTGATGGCCACCTCTAGTTCTGCCACTTTCTCTCTCCTTTTCCTCTCCCTTTCAGTCTTAGGAGGATCCGAAGGTCGACTGTCATCCCCTTCTTCTACTAGTATGGTGATCGGAGTCTTAGGGATTGCAGGGATGGTTCTTCTAGCTTCCTGCTTAGCTGGCCCAGATGTGGATCTGTCCTTAGAGATTTCATTGACCGATTATATCAATTGTGGCATAAGTTATCGCATTTGGGCTATGTCTGTCTACAATCTATCCACTCGGTGCTCGACGTGACTTTCAGATAAATGGTCATCTGTCGGATCAATGCTATCCTCAAGTGATATCCTAGTTGATGAGATGGAAGAATAGGAAGAAGATGGGGAGCTCGAGGAGAATGATGGCCCAGCCCGGATCAGCCTTCCATCGCATCGGATCTAGATAGGCAAGGTCGGAATTGTGCTTCTACGAGAAAGAGAAAGAGGAAACCTAGTTTAGACACTAAGAATGAGGAGCTTATACAAATAATTCCTTCTCTTTTTTTTTTTGTGTTTCGTTTTTTATCATTCTTTTTTTGTATTTTGTTCTTTTCCCTTTTCTTTTTTGCACAATCTTTATTGTATATATTTTTTTTGTTTGGTTTGGGCTCAAGTAATCAAAGTCATCGCCGAAAATTTTGGTGTGTCAATGGTTCTTTCTGACTATACCTCGAATGCCGTCATTGCCAAAGCATTTCTTAGAAACAAGAATAAACAGACAAAGAAAAAGAACCTAGTTATCAGGTTCCTGATTGATTATGTCTTGAGTCAACACAAAATGCCCTTATTTCGAGGGACATGTAAGGTTCCATCTTATAGGAGCGGGCTCCCATTTCTCTTCGAGGGACTATGGAATTCCTTACTTTGGGTGGCATCTCGTATTGAGGCCAGATTAATCATCAAGCGACCTTAAACTCAGTTTTTCTTACAGCTAACAAGAGTTAGTTTGTGTCGTTCCCTAATCATATATGGTCTATTTTCCTACATGATGCATGTAATGGGTAGGCTTGATAGGATAGAAAAAGGTCACCCTTGACAGAACCGATATACCTATCACTCGTGGTTGCGAATTGCGGGTACGTAGTTCTTTTAATATACCTAGAGAGTAGGTCACACAATCACAGAGTAATCTGGCTAGTGCCTTTTTTGAGTGGCTAAAGCACCCCACAGCATACTAGTGAATACCCACACTAGTGATTCTAAACTCGTACGGTAAATATCAAGGGCTGTACCTTCGCCATGAATTACCCATAACTACTCATGGGGTCCAACGACTAACTACGGGGGTAAAAGTGTTCTCATGCAGTACGTGTGTGTAGGAAAGTGGTACAGGAAGCGGCTATCATCTGATCTCAGAGTACTTAGTATGACGTGCCTCACCTCCTCGAGGGTAAAGGCACGACAGGGAGTACCCTCGCCGTTTGATTTCACTTTGAGTACTATGCATGAGGCGGTTTGTACACACAAGGGTTAGTCACACATTTTGTTTTATATAAGATTTGGAGAGAATATTTTTGCATTTATTAGTAGCATCTATTTAGAAAGCTTGACCTCAAGTGGATGTTGATCCACCCCTTCCCCAGTGGAGTCGCTACTGTAAGTATCATGGTCCTCTTCGGTCTGAGGTTTTCGCAGCCTTATTGGTGACATGGATTATTAATTTTCATGTATAGGGGTGTTATCAGGGGATTAAGATCATATATTAAAATATATTTAAAAAAATATGAAGTCGCCACCTAGGTTTAGGGCCTAGGACCCAATAAGTGTAGTCTGTCCGTCATGAACGGAGTCGGGCTGCAAGACTCCAAACGATCTGGTCAAAGATTCAGGTAAGGGGCCAGGTTATAAGAATGGGAAGGTATTAGGCACCCATCTTGCCCGACAGTAGCCGGTCTCTCTGTTATAGATGCTACTAAATTACGAACATTCTCTCTCCTTATGTGATATTGAGGTTATAGAACACATGCGACAATTTCTATTACAATATATACATCAAGACGGTAAAATACTAAGAACTACATTGGGCTGATGCAAGTGTAGAAACTATACCTGTATGAAGATATTCCCTTGGCTCAGGGGAGATGGACAAATGGACCGACGCCGATTCCTTTCGACGGAGTAACGGCTCTGCTAAGTATCTTGGTAGTAAGTAAATGGACAGAATAATGGCTGTAATGGGGTTTCGCTTGCTATCTGTGCACTGACGGGATAACAATCTCTAAGGGAGGAAATCCCTCTACTGTTAGGCGGGTAATCGAAGGATCTACCCACGCTCGAGGACCTTACTTACTTAAGCACTCTTAAACAGGGAAATTGGAGCAAAGAGGGCTAATGGGGGGTGAAATTCGCACTTGGGGGGTCTCTCTACTCTCTAACTCCATGCCATGAGGACAGGGGGACCCTCCTAATTATAGGGGGTGCCCCACTCCTTGGGCCAGGGAAGTCCTCCACGGCGCTGTGGAGATCTCCACGGTGCCATGGGGGGCTTCTCCATGTCGCCGTGGGTGACGTCCGCAGGTTGACGTTGAAAGTTACCCCAGTGGCATGGTTTTGTACCTTGTTGCCGTGGGGCACTGTCCACGGTGCCGTGGTCAGTGTGGTCCCCCCCTCTTTCCACTTTTTAGGCTAAAATGGGCATTTTTAGGGTTTAGGGTGTGTCTGGGCCAATGGGCTTGATGTTTTTGGGGTCCAAAACAAGGGAAAAATGTGTCGCCCATTGTCCATGTCTCATTGTCATCCTTGCCAAGGGTGGTGACAAAAATCAGTGTCTACATACCTATTTAGACACCATCTTCTATTTTGGAGTCTGGTGGTCACACTAACATGGAAACTCAACCATCTCTTAGTTTGAAAAGAGATTCGAGTGTGATTAGTGAACCCAAAAGAAGTCAAAAAGTTAGAAAAGAAAAGGACTTAGGTCTGGATTTTATTCACAAGCTTTGTTTTTTTTATGGAAGGGAATAGGGAAGTTGTTCTAAATGAAATACCAATAGTATTCAGTTTAGAAGATGATCCTAAAATATATAGCGAGGCTATGTGTTTAAGGGATTCAGCTTTTTGGAGAGAGGTTATAAATGATGAGATGGATTCCATAATATATAATGGCACATGGGTGTTAGTTGATTGACCTCAAGGATCTAAACCCATAGGTTGTAAATGGGTATTTCAAAAGAAATTAAATACAGATGGATCTGTCCAAAAATTTTAGGGAAGACTAGTGGCTAAAGGTTTTAAACAAAAGGAAGGCATTGACTATTTTGATACATATGCACCTGTTGCTAGAATAACGTCCATTAGAGTGTTATTTGCCTTAGCTTCATTATATGACTTATGTGTTCATCAGATGAATGTTAAAACAGTATTTTTAAATGGTGATTTAGATGAAGAAGTCTATTTAGAACAACCAGAGGGTTTTATTCTACCTAAAAATAGTAAGAAAGTCCATAAATTAGTTAAGTCACTATATGGCTTAAAGCAAGAGCCAAAACAATGGCATGAAAATTTTGACCAAGTAATTTTGTCAAATGGTTTTAGGCATAACAGTGTAGATAAATACATATATTCTAAGTTTACAGACACATATGGTGTCAAACCTGCCCCTAACTGACTGGGAATTTGAATGAAGGATAGGAACCCCTGCCCAATCCTCCAAGCACTCTGTGGAGCATTACACCAGTAGCTGATCCAGTGGAAATGATTTCCTACATACCTGCCAGAAGGTGGATTGCAACTCCATGCCATTGTACTGCACATTGCATCATGTACAGCTTGGACTCCAGGTATTCTCTCTCTTCCTCAAAATATGGGGCCCAAACCTTAAAAAGGGTGCAATTTACCCTAGGTGAGGTGTAGATGTAATGCCTAAGCCTTAGGCCAAGCCCCTATGCTAGCCCCACTGAGAAACAGTTTTGCTGTATTCTCTGGGCGATGCACACATCACCCAGTGAATCGCCCAGAGTGGTAAAAATGAGTATCTTAATCAACAATTGTGTGGGGACCACCCCTACTGGCCATGGGCACCCTCCATAGGTAGATGGGAGTCTTGGAAACCACCACATACCCCTGGACCCCTGTGGACCCCACCAAGGTGCTCAGAATGACTGAGAATCAGTCTGAAGAATGCATTTCTGGAATGGACCTAAGCTGCCAAACAGGCCTTAGATGGGGCTGTCCTATAAATAGAGGACCCCAGCTCAGTTTTAGAGCCTTATAACATTGTACAATTTGTGGGAGAGAAGAGAAGAGAGAAAGGAGAGAAAGAGAAGAAGAAGGAAGGAAGGAGAAGGAAGGGAAGAGCTTACCTTTGCCTCCAAGCTCTGCTTTAGTAGCCTATCAGACCTGGTTCAGGTATAAAACCATACCTTTACATACTGCTATGCTACTATTCTCTGTTTACATAGAGGATTTGAGCTTTATCTAGTGAGTTTTACTACTGCTTTATACTATGGACTGAAATCCATGTCTATGCCAAACTGCACTGCACTGTTGCACCAAGAATAGGCAATCTGGGCTTGGATCTGTGCACATAGGCTGCTCTCAGCCTAACTCTATGTTGCAGCAGCCTCAGACCACCCTATTACATGTGGGATAACCCTTGCATGTAGCCAAATCCATGGCCATATGCTGGAACACAGCCGGGTTACTATTCACTAGGCTATTTGGGTAGCTCCTGGCTGCCAAGTGGTGGGCCCAGGTCAAGATCCGAGTGGACCACTGCAAATCACTCCCCATGAGGTCCACAATGACCTAACATGCATAGGGGATCGACCATGGCACTACTTGTGGTGCAAAACCCAAGAAATTGAGCCTGTTCACGTTCTAAACAGGCTTTGGGCGATGCAAACATCACCCAGAGATATTGCCCAGAGAATTAAAATGACTGATATATAGATCTGACTTTGGAGACTTCCACATATGGGCTATGAACAGTGTAAGGAGGTGGTAAATGACCAAAATGCCCCTCCTCACATCTACCCAAATTTATTTGTACCTTGGGTACCCAAGTGGGCCCCGTAGGGTTTGGAAACCATGTCTGTGTTGGTCCTGCAGCACTGCTAACCTAGGGACTGTGTTGTAGGACTGTTGGGACCTTGAACCATGTACTGCAGTAGTAAAATACCATACTGACCCTAAACCACATTCTCCGTATGATGTACCAGGATATAGACCTAAAGCCTAGTGCAAGTCCTAGAGAATTCCAAGTGATACCATTCTGAGCACCGAGTCAGATCAGTGAGCCTAGATCAACACTAGGACATCCCAAAAAATATTTGGAATATAAAATGACATATTTCTGATTTATACTTTAGGATTTGATCCCGCGCTCGAGGTGCACTGCTAGACCGCAGCCAGAATTGAAACTACAATTGATCATATAGAACCAGGCCAAGGTGAGTGAAATGTTATCGTGTATATATGTGTGTTGCATTAAGAAATTGTCTGATGGTCCCTCCGAGAACCGTAACCCACAAAAGGACTAGAGTGATAAAGGAGAACCGGTGTGGTTCCGGCCTAGGACTCTCCAATGCCTAAGTTAGATCTCTCTGAGAAAACAGATGAATAATAGAATTCAAGATGGTCTGATGCGACAAAGTACCTCTGCTTTTATAGTAGAATGCAGCGGTGCAGAGAGTCCCAATTGGTGGCGAATAGTCCTCGTAGTTGATAGAGTCCCTGGGTAGCAGGGCTCTTCCTTGGTTGGTTGTCTCCCTAAGGGAGGTAGTGTCCCAGTAGGGTTGATGTCCTTAGTAGATAGATGCTTGCGTGTTGTGATAAGATCCGTGGTGTTTGAGTCTGTTAGGGACTATATGACTGGTAGGCGGTGGCTTAGAGTCCTTGAGGTAGTGCATGTCTTATTGATGGCCGTGGTAGTGGCCTGGTTTTAGATCAGGGTCTACGTTCGGGTCTGCTCTGTACTAGAGGTTTGTGCCTGTAGGGGATCCGTGCCCCGTGAGGTCATGACCCTGAGGCTACGCCTGTAGGTTGCACCCATCAGGCCGCGCCTGTGAGGTCGCGCCACACCCGATGAGGCCATGCCTTGAGGTCACGCCTGGTGAGGCCGCGCCAAGTGAGGCCGTGCCTGATGAGGGCACGCCTGTGAGGCCACGTCTAATGAGTTCATGCCTGGTGAGGCCGCGCCTGAAGGCCATGCCTAATGAGGCCGCACCTAATGAGGCCGCGCCTAGAGGCCACGCCTGTGAGGCCATGCCTGATGAGGTTACGCCCATGATCGTGCTTGTGGTTCATATCTGAGCTGGTTCCCCGTCGATCCTGGGACGGCCCACTCCCTTAGGCTGAGACACGTGGCGGCTCCCAATTGGTCAATAGGAATTTGGGTTTATCATTTGTCCCCCACTCTCTTAGAACAGAGTGTTCAAGAGAGTAGCTTTTTCATTTTTGTTTTGAAGCTTTGTCTCCCTTGCACTGCTCTAGTCTCTTCCTTTCTTGGCTATTAGCCCTTGGCCTTCCTGGTGCCTTACCTAGCCATGGCCTACTTAGTGTTGCTTACTCTTGATCTTGATCTTGTCCGCTGTCTCGGTCATTAGCTTGTCGCCTCCTTATGCCCGTGTCACCCGTGCCTCGGTCTCATGTCCTTTACTCGTACCTTGGCCTATTTGGGCCTGTTGGCGCTGCTCAACTGTCTGTGCCCATTGGCGCTGCTCCTGTCTGTGCCTGTTAGGGCCGCTCCGCTATCCGCACCCATTGGTGCCTATTGGTATTGTTCACCCTCTTTGGTATGTCTTATAGATTATTTTTTTTATCCATGGCTTGGTCGCCCATGGCAGTCGACCATGGCCCTTTAGTCGTGGCCCCTTGGTCGTTTGCCAGTTGCCCGTCGTCTGCGATCGACCGTTTGGCCTCGGTCACTTTGTCTGTAATTATTGTCGCTTCCTACTTTTGATATTTACGATTGAATTCTTTGCCTTCCTTCTGGGTGTTGTTGTTCCACATCCTTCGTATATGGCAGATAGGCCTTGGTAGTCGTTCAACCATGGTGGCCTTGAGCCTTGGTGGTTGTCGAACCTTGGTGGCCTCGAACCTTGGTGGCCTTGTGCCTTGACGGTTCCTGGACCTTGGTGGCCTGTGGACCTTGGTGGCTTTGTACCTTGGTGGTCTACGGACCTTGGTGGCATTATGCCTTGGTGGTCTACGGACTGTGGTGGCATTGTGCCTTGGTGGTCTACGGACCTTGGTGGTATTGCGCCTTGGTGGTTTACGGACCTTGGTGGCATTGCGCCTTGGTGGTCAACAGACCTTGGTGGCATTGTGCCTTGGTGGTCTACGGACCTTGCTGGCATTGCGCCTTGGTGGTCTATGGACCTTAGTGGCATTGTGCCTTGGTGGTCTATGGACCTTGGTGGCATTGTGCCTTGGTGGTCTACAGACCTTGATGGCATTGCGCCTTGGTGGTCTATGGACCTTGGTGGCATTGCGCCTTGGTGGTCTATGGACCTTGGTGGCATTACGCCTTGGTGGTCGATGGACCTTGGTGGCATTACGCCTTGGTGGTCTACGGACCTTGGTGGCCTTACGCCTCGGTGGTCTATGGACCTTGGTGGCATTACACTTTAGTGGTCTATAGACCTTGGTGGCATTGCACCTTGGTGGTCTACGGACCTTGGTGGCATTGCGCCTTGGTGGTCAGCGGACCTTGGTGGCATTACGCCTTGGTGGTCAATAGACCTTGGTGGCATTGCGCCTTGGTGGTCTATGGACCTTGGTGGCCTTATGCCTTGGTGGTCCTTCGACCTTGGTACTTGAAAGTGCTGAGGTAGACAGCAAAAGAAGACGGATGTAGCCCTGAACAAACTATTTACTTCAAACTCCCAAAAAATTTCAAATCATTCTTGAAAATGGAATGCGATACTGGTTGAAAGTCGACTACTGCTACTCTACTGGTAGTATTTCTTCAGATGCTCTGAGTTCTAGGCATGGTCTACCTTCTTGCCCCTTAGAGTTTTCAAGCGGTAAGTCCCTGGACATATCTGCTTAGAAATTATATAGGGTCCTTCCTAGTTGGTCATCAGCTTGCCGTCCTTCCTTGGCTGTGATGCTCTAGCCCTCCCTAACTCTTTCTAGTAGTGTTCTGTTTGTCACCTCCACCTGACCATTGGCCTGTGGGTAGGCTACTGATACAGGCCGATAGTCAATGTTGTAGAGTTGGCAAAAAGCCTTGAACTTTGGATGTCAATTTGGTGGTGGGTAGATGGGGTACTAAGGCGAACAATTGACATTGCTTACAAGTCTTAGCATACTGTATGGCTTCTTCTTGCATCCTTGGTCAGTAGAACCCCTAGCAGAGGACTTTGTTGGCTAGCACTCGCCTTCCCCTGTGGCTTCCGTATATCCCCTCATGGACCTCTGTGAGGGCGTACTTGGCTCCCTTGGGTCCTAGGCACCTGAGTAGTGGTGCAGTGACTCCTCTATTATATAGTACCCCATCCACGATCGTGTACTTTGCAGCTCTAATGCTGATCTTCCTTGCCTCAACCTTGTCCCCTAATAGGATGTCGTTCTGTAGGTAGTTGAGTATAGGGTCCATCTAGCTTGGCCCCTCCTCAATCTCGACCCTTAGTACTCGATCCTTGGTATTCGAACCATCTCGAACTCCACGAACTTCTTGAATTTTGCCTCTAAACCTCGAACTCGCATCACATATGACATCTCCTACTTCCCCTTTTTTTTTGTTGATATTGACTTGAATTGGTCTTTGGCCACAGACACATCTTTGCTCGAACCTTGACCTCGAATCCTCACGAACTCTGGCCTCGGACCTCGGACCTTGGACCTCAACTTCGAACCACGAACCTCAAACCTCTTCCATGCCCATGGCTTGTCGCCTACGGCCCTTGGCCATGGCCCCTTTTTTTTGTGATTGGATTTGATCTTTGGCCATGGACACATCCTTGACCTCGAACCCTCACGAACCTCAAACTCGAACCTCATCCATGCCCATGGCCTGTCCCCTACGGCCCTTAGCTGTGGCCTTCCTTTTTTTATTTTTTTTGTGACTCAATTTGATCTTTGGCCACAGACACATCCTTGACCTCGAACCCTCGCAAACCTCGACCTCAGATCTCGGACCTCGAACCTCGAACCTCGAACCTCATCTATGCCTATGGCCTGTCCCCTACGGCCCTTAGCTGTGGCCTCCTTTTTTTTTGGCTCGATTTGATCTTTGGCCACAGACACATCTTTGCTCGAACCTCGACCTTGAACCCTCATGAACTCTGGCCTCGAACCTCGGACCTCAAACCTCGACCTCGAACTCAAACATCGATGGTTGCCTGTCAGTCAAGGGCAAAATGTGGTCGCTTCTGTTGGACGGGCTTCCTGGCTAAGTCTATGTGTAGCCTGTGCTCTACTATGGATCTGGGTATGCCTGGTATGTCGGAGGATGACCATGCGAAGACATCCATGTTTGCTTGGCGGAGACGCCCAAGCTCATCCTTTTGTTCCTTGCTCAATAGAGAGCCAACCTGTACGACCTTGGAATGGTCGTCCTTGCTGGGTGGCCATAGGACGAGGTCTTCCACTAGCCTTCCTCTTCTGTCTGTCAGTTCATCTCACTGGTCGCTGATCAGGTTCTCCTTGCACAACGCCATTCCATGCGTGTTGCCATTATTTTTCTTGACAAAGGTGGCATAGCATTCCCTGGCTTTCTTCTGATCTACTCAGACTTCGCCCACCCCATTATCTGTGGGGAATTTCATCTTCAGATGGATGGATGATACAACTCCTCTAAAGGCTATTAGAGATGATTGCCCTAGGAGGCCATTGCAGGATATCACGGACTTGACGACCATAAAGTTCACCATGATCGTCATCTGTCGAGGGTGTTCTCCAAAGGTGACGGGCAACTCTATGGTACCTTTGATGGAGGCGGTAGCGCCCGAGAACCCATGGAGGTAGGTAAGTTCTGGTTTGAGTTAGTTGCCACCGAACCCAAACTGGTGTTAGGCTTCCAATGAGAGCACGTCCATGAACGCCCCAGTATCTATCAACACCTTGTGTTCTGGTCTTTAGCTACTTCTTCCTGCACTACTAGGGCGTCCTCATGTGGAAGGCTCAATCCTTCCAGTTTGCATCTGAGAAGGAGATTACTGTCTCAGTGTTGGCTATCTTACTCGATTTTTCTGCTACTCCCACGAACCTGGCATGGGCTTTACCTTCCTGGTAGACTCCTACCCTAGTCCTCCTAGTATAGTGAGGATGGGGGCTCCTTTGGTGCCACTTGGCTCTGCTGTATCTCTCCTTTCTTCTGGGCGATCTCTTTCCCTATCTCGATCTGTCTTTCTTTCTTCCCTTCTTGATTCCTCTCTTTTCGGTCATGACCTCGACCTCCTTGGATCGAATGGCCGTTGCGTCCTCCTTTCACATACTTGTTTAAACTCCCTGCCCTCACAGGCAGTTCTATCTCCCTTTTTAGTTGAATGCAATCCTCTGTGTCATGCCCGATGTCTTTATGGAAGAGACGGTACTTGTTGGGATTATGCTTCTTAGGTCCTGCTAGCATGGGTTGTGGCCAGTGTAGTAGGTCACGGTCTTGGATCTAAGACCTGGTAGTATCCAGGGGTGTGAACTCAAGGCTGCTTGCTCGGTCACTTATCTCTGGGTGACGGTCAGTCCTTCCTGACTGGCGGTTGCCCTTCTCCTATCGATGCTCGGTCCTCGATCTCTTGCTCTCTTTAAAGTCATCCGGAGCCGATCTCTTGTTATCCTATGGCTTGGCCTCGATCACCTTCTTCCGAGCCTGGAGTGCCTCTACCATGTTGGCGAACTCGTTACACCACTCCAGAAGCTCCTTCATGGTCTTGGTCTCATGTGGTGCTAGGTCCTTGATCAAGTCCAGGTCTCTGATGCCCCCAGCCAAGGCTGTATACTGGGTCTGGTCGTCTAAGTTTTTGACCTCCAAGGACTCTTTGGTGAACCTGGTGACGTACTCCCTGAGGGACTCCCTAGGTTTTGTACCACGTTTAGTAGATTGACTGTGGTCTTCTTCTGCTTAATGCTGCTCTGGAAGTGGGTGACAAACTGTTCACACAGTTCTGCGAACGAACCTATCGACCTTAGTCATAGCCTAGAAAACCATGAGGTAGCTGCACCCTTGAGGGACGCAGGGAATGCTCGGCAGGAGACCACGTTCAATCCCCCATAGAGGGTCATCTTCCCATTGAAGTAGTTGATGTGGTCATTGGGGTCCGAGGTACCACTATAGAGTTCAAAGGTAGGTAGCCTGAACCGGGAGGGGAGTGTGGCTGTCATGATCTCTGCCAAGAATGGATGTTGTCCGGGTGCCGAGTGTGTCTCACCTTTGGTCTGCTTCTTCAGTCCTTCAAGCTTCTCATCCAAATCTCGGAGTCTTTTATCTAGCTCCTCTGCCCGTGACTACCCTTCACGCCTGGCAGGGCTTTCGTTGCGACCTTGCTCTCAAACTCTCCTTGAATTTCCCACCCGTCGTGAGTTTTGACAGGATCGTGTGTCGTCACGGTGCGACAAACCTTGGCCTGAACGTGATGGACTCTCTTCTCGGTAGGTCTGGCTCTGCCTTGGTGTGTGACTTCCTCCTAGTCGACCTTGGAACACCAACCTCTTGATTAAACCTTCTGGGCTAGGTACCACGGACATGTGTGTTGGTGTCCTCCCACATCCTAAACGTACTGGGAGGTCCGTCGTTCTCCTGGGATGCTGGGAAGGATCCCCTTACTGGTGAGTGGGACTTGCACGCCCAGTGAACCTCTCTGACCTTTCACCCCTAGGAGGTGACATCCTAGGGTTCTGCTCCTGTCGAGGGACAGGTTTCGTCTTTGGTGGTAGCAATGCTCTACGGTGGTGGGACGTAGCGCGCTACCTCAAGTAGTCTCGAAAGAGTCATTGGCCATTGAGGATCTACCACTACGAGTCATTGATCTGACCCACAGTTGCTAGCGCGATAGGGTCAGGTATTGGCTCCACGGCTGCTTCAGGGTTGAGGTCGACTACCTCAACCTGTTCGTTCTCTGGGATCTCCCTCTCCTGAGAGACATGGTCATTGGCTCTGTGACGCAAACTCTCTAGAGGAGGTGATCTGTTCCCCTCCCTCGCAACATTGTTGGTGGAGGGAGCGATCTTCTTACCCCGTGGTGCCATTGAGTAGTTGAAGAATTAAGCTAGTAGGTATGATGGCTAGCGTTGTTCCCATAGATGGTGCCAATCTGTTGTGTCAAGAAATCATCCAGTGGTCCCTTCGAGTGTCGTAACCTGCAAAAGGACCAAAGTGACAAAGGAGAACCGGTGTGGTTCTTACCTAGGACTCTCTGATGCCTAAGTTAGATCTCTCTGAGCAAACAGATGAATAATAGAATTCAAGATGGTCTAATGGGGTAGAGTACCTCTACTTTTATAGTGGAATGCAGCGGTGTGGAGAGTCCCAGTCGGTGGCGAGTAGTCCTCGTAGTTAATAGAGTCCCTGCGTAGCAGGGCTCTTCCCTGGTTGGTTGTCTCCCTAAGGGAGGTAGTGTCCTAGTAGGGTTGATGTCCTTAGTAGATAGACGCTTACGTGTGCTGATAAGATCCATGGTGTTTGAGTCTGTCAGGGACTATATGACTAGTAGGCGATGGCGTAGAGTCCTTGAGGTGGTGCATGTCTTATTGATGGCCGTGGTAGTAGCCTGGTTTCAGATCAGGGTCTACGTCTGGGTCCACTCTATACCCGAGGTCCGTGCCCATAGGTGGTCCGCTGTTATACCCGCACCCAAACTACACCTTAATTCTTTGGGCCACGTCAAACTTTTATTGGTAGATGTGACGACGCTGCCAACGGTCAATACCTGTGATTTCGGGTCGTGATAGTCAAGCAGTTAACTGGAATAAAAAGGGTGGAATTTTGATCTGATGGGCGATGTGACCGCGTGACAGTGAGCATTTAATCCTTAAATATCATGTGTACGTGCTCCCTTCGTAACCCTCGAAAGGTGGGCCAAAGCCCAAAATTTATTACCTTGGGTTTACCCTATTTCTGGTGGGCTGGACCCTGAACTGGACCCGGTGGTGAGTCCACACCTGCCATATAATTTATAGTGGATAAGGTGTTGTGGGCCCCATCATCTCCTTTTGTATTTTAGTGTGGGGTCTTAAAATATCTTAGGGACCCACTAGAGATAAATATGCTTTTTGGGGTTTATGGATTATTTTAATTATCCAATCACTAAGCCATGTGTTAGTCTTGTCCATCCACTCACAAAACCTTTAAGCACCCACTAATTCTTCTAACCTAGCAACCGTGGAGGTGAGGAGAGAACAGAAAAGAGAGAAAAAAGAGAAAGGAAAGAAGAAGGAAGAAAAGGGAGAAGAAGAAGAAGAAAAGGGAAAGAAGAAAGGAGAGAAGGAAAGCAAGGAGGATCATGGAGCTCAACCTTTGGAGCATCTGGCCACTCGATCTAAGTGACTTCTTGAACAACCTATCTTCCTCTATATTCTTTATTTCTTTTGGGTTTGGGGAAGAACCTTTGAGGTTGGGGGTTTTTGTCTTAGGGTTCCACTTGGAACCCAAGGATGTTTATGGATTTGGTATCCTACCTTCTTGGGGGCTTGAAGCCCACCTCCAAGATCTCTTTTTACCTTCTATTGGAACTAATTTCTTGGATTTAGGGTTGTTGATGGAGAAATCCTAGTTTTGAATCATTTGATTTGATTTACTCTTTGAACCCAACAATCCCTTTATTGGGTTAGGGTATTATGACCCCTAGGTGGTTTAAAGACCGTTCCCCCAAGTCCTTACAGACTAAAACCCGAGTGAAATCGGGTTTGGGAGCTCAAACCTTGGGATTTTTGGATTCAGTAGAGGGTGGATCCAGGAGTGGACCCAGACCAGAATCCGGCCTGTGAGTCTACATGCTTGCTGGTTCGCGCTGGACTCAGTGGTGGACTCAGACCAGAATCCACCAAGAGTCCAGTCATGGGTTTTAGAGTATTTTGCCCGGGGTGGACCCAGGCACTGTGCCTCCACTCAAGAGTCCACCTAAACTCTATTGTGTTACCTTTAAGCCTAGACTTCGAGACCCCTCTTACCTCACCTAACTCACTTTGTTACACTTCTTTAGGCACCATTACTCTTACGATGAGGCTTATCATACGTTGATCGACGATGAACCCTAATAAATGAATTTGCAAACTAATAGGTGAGTGGGTGTGGATTTGACTTAATTTGGGAGTGTTTTGCATTATGTTATGCTTGTATGCCATTTCTCATGCATACTCATCCTTGCATTATTATAATTATGTTTGTGAAAATTGGGAATGTATGTATTATGAATGTGGCTTGTTAATGTCTTCATCATGTTTATAATTAGTCTGTCATGCGTCGTGTCATGCTGGTACCCGGGTGATAGATGGTATGGGACGTTGATGCACCCGGAATACCTCTCGATACGATAGTATCATATTGCATCATACGGTTAGTGTTATTATATGGTTTGTCATGCCCCGTGTCGTGCTGGTACCCGGGTACTAGATGGTATGGGACGTTGATGCACCCGGAATACATCTCGACAGGATAGTTCATATAAAATGGTTAGGATTACGTTCCCCTTGCTACGACCCTTACCAACAGGGGTTTAGGTGTTGGGTAACCAAGGCTCCCTGTGTGCCTGAGTAATGATACGAGGCCAGGTCAGGGATGATCATTGGTTATCGAGGTTTGCCTCCGGGTGGCGAGTGGCTTCTACCGATGCGAGCTCTCTTGTAACGATTGAGGTCTCATCACGGTGATAAGATAAGTGATCCGTGATGTTTCCCGAGTTGTTGCAGTAGCAAGAACCTAGTGACTTAGAAATGTTTGTTAGGTGGCTAATATTGTTAATTAATTCATGCATCATGGACTATGTGTTATTGTTTGTGTGTTCCCCATCCCCTCACTGGGCTCAGTGGAGCTTACCCCTCTTTGCGCAACCTTTTAGATGTATTGTAGGTGATGTTTTAGTGGAAATTTCTGTGGCTCTTTCTCTTGGATATGTTTTACTCGGTGTTGCTGACATGCAGTCGGTGACTTATATCTATGATGTTGTTGAATACTGTGCCAATGGGGCACTTGGATTGAGACACTTATTTCTTTATTCGTTTTAAGTTTCATCATTTGTATCGTATAAACTTTCTAATAATTACTGTTGTTCTTAGTTTTATTTATCCGCTTGAGAAAGGATGTAATATATTATTTGTCTATCACATAGACTGTTGAATGCTTTTATTATTGTAAACGCTTTCTTTCTTTTGTATCTACATTTACTTTTATTGTAAATGTATTTCTTCCCGCACTCTTATGTACATATGAGTTATATTGAGTTGACTATGATTCAAGCCACTACATCGAGATCCTGGCGGTGTGGGGTGATATGTGTCATGCTAATTATACCCCTTTTATTGTATTTTATCTCTTTTTGGGATGAGGGTGTAACAATATGGTATCAGAGCATGATGCTCTGCACTTAGAATCACAGTCGAGCAGGATATCGATTTACTCTACACAAGTAGGTTTTAATTAAAAGACTTGCAAGACAACGATATTGTATAACAAAACCTAGGCAGAAGACTAGATAGGCGTGAAAGCCAATAACATCAATAATAAAACAAGAATAATATGACACAGTAGTGATGAATTAGCGTTCCATTCTTAGATTCAGCTTGATTACATAGACCTCCCCTTGAGGCGTCCACTAAGATTGAATTTTCTAAAATTCAGTTGGGTTTCTTGTTATTGTTACATAGAAGGAAGTTAATAAGCTACTACAACTTAAACTAATAAATGTAAAGAGCATAAAACATAATAAAGATGGGTCATGGACCCTAAGCCTAGCTTCATGTCACTGTCATTGCCAAATCATCTCTAAGTTCTAGTACTCTTTCCTTATGACTTCCCTCTCTGCTTTTGATTTGTCGTATGTGTATATGTGAGGACTCTCTAGACTTGGATTTTTCTTTCACGCTATGAAACCTACTAAATGTGCGTGATGGGTTGAGAATTATGAACAGATATTTATAGTGGTTCACACCCGTTCAGATGAAAATTTCTCCCCTCCCCGTGATGAGGCCTCAAATGACTTAGATATGGCTGTACCACTCGCCCTTCCTGCCCAAAACAATGCAGACGTGATGGCAATAGTAGGGAGTATGTTGCGAGTCATAAAATAGGAACAGCGGGCCTTTATACAATCCATGAATGCCTAATTCCTAGCGGTAATGTGGGCAGGAGAAAGGCAACCAGTGCCTCCTGCACAAGTACCACCTCCTGCACCTGCTGCTCAACCATCCCTCACTATTGATGAGGTTATCTTCATAGTGAACGATATGATGATGAGTTTTCAACAATAACAAAGAAAATATGTGGAGGATATGTTGGCAGCCTTGAGAAGACAATAACAAGAGTTCATGGCCAGCGTGAGTGCATGAATCCAATCAGCACAATAGACACAGACCGTGCTAGTGGAATTCCTTCGTAGCTGTTGCATCATCTACAAGCGATGCACCTCAAGATCAACCTGTACCGCCACCTCGAACTCAAGGATCTAAGAAGAAACCTTTGACCTCACGAGAGTTTGAGACACCTAGTAAGGCTCCCAAAGGACCCTATTCTGATTTGACTCTAACAAGCTCTGGTGGAAGGGATGCAAACCAACCAGGCCAAACGGCACAATTTACAGTTACCCTTTAGTCGTCCAGACCAAACTTCTGGTGTTACGATTGCAATCTGCTGGGGCATACAACCAGGGTTTGCCCTTATAGTGGAGCCAAGTATGTGTCAGATTCACATGTCATGTATCCCGAGCAGCCACAATAGGACGGTAGGTCCCAAGGCAACTTTCACCTTAACTATAGAGAACATAGGGTCACCTATGACATGTGCATGCGTTGTCTTTTTGGGGCTGCGTTCTTTTTAGCCGTCAGCTAAGGTTGCTAAGAATCACTTGGTACTCAGTTTGATTGTCAGTGATGGACTCACCGATGGGCTTGTTACTTAGTCTAGTGGTTGGAGAGGAGGTTTTACCTTTCTCGTCTGTGCTATGTAGGCACGTAGTTGAGTTTCAATAAAGTTATGCACCCTCAAACCAATGGATAGAACTTTTCGATTCGGAAGCTTAATTGTTGTATGGTATTGTGTCGGGTGTTGGTTTTATAGTCTTGCGTGGGTAAGAGTATGGAAACTAAAACTGAAGGATTTGACAAAACTTTATTCAACAATAGATATGAGTGGAGTAATGGGTCACCGAATGTCCCCTCCGTTATTGGGAGCGAACAGTAGGGATTCCATCAATATTCCAATTCATTCTAAAGTTGAATTAGGTATTGGAGAATCAGAAGTGAAAGTCTTCAGAGTAAAAACCTTGTAAGAAGAGTAGTACAGATCTATGCCATACAAACCCAAGTACCTAATTCCTCTATCCTTTTATAAAATATAGTAAAGTCAGAGATTTAATCCTTAAACTACAAAGAGGTAAGACTTATAAAATTTTGTTAGAAATAGGAATATTTATACTATGACTAAATGGAATCATAAATATGAAGTTCTAATGCTATTCTATGTATCGAACATGGTACACTGTTATAACAAGTAAGAAGGGCGTAAATAGAGAGAACAAATGGAACTTGCATGTTTGGATGCTAAAATCCTAGTAAGACATAAATAAGACTAACAACCCCATGTGCAAAACTTCTAAGTCATTTTACAAAAAAAAAATAAAAATAAAACGAAGTAAATTTAGGGGTGAAATCCTTGAATCATAAGTATAAAATACTTAAGAAGATAAGGAAGATGAGATTGGTTTGGTGATAGTCAAACGTCACCACTAACCTGAAACTATAACGCTAACATATGCTTAGGACATGGTATGCTATATAAAGAAAACAAAAATCTAACCTAGAACATGCTAGCAACTTTATCATGTACCTTTTTAAAAAAAAAAAACCTGGTTTTAATTGGTGAAACAGGGGAGGTGTAACGTATACAACTTGTATCAAGTTATAGAGACAATTAAAATCCTACATTGACAATCCAATCCGTATATAACAAAAGAAATTAGGGAATTAACCCTTGGGTTGGATTTTCTTCTTAAGACCTTGTCTAGATCCTTGGTTTAGAAATACAAAGTCCATGAAAGTAGTATTAGATAAATCTTATATAATGTAAATAGATTGATGTTGTACTGCAAACAAATTCCTAATAAAAATGAAACCACAATAGCAGGTTTTAAGGAAAAAAAAAACTTAGGTTTATCAATTTCTAGCCCAAGCTTGAGGGCATAGCTCTAAAGACTTGGAGTCAAATAAACACTTGCACAAAGAATGATCAATGCAAACTAAAGGAAAGAATCCAGCCTCATTCAAGTAGAGATATAAGAAAAAGGAAAAAGTACCAATACACTATAACTTAAATATAAAAAAATTTTAAAATCAATGAATGGATAATCTAAGCAGTATGCACCAATCTCCAATGATAGGATTGATGTCTTTTGTAATTGTTTCTTTTATAAAAGATAAGGATTATAGAAGACTTGACCTAGAGCAGGGGTTTTTTCCCCAAAATTACTTGAAATCCTTGGTGAGCATGCTAAGAAACATGGAGTCAATACTATACAAACCATACATAGAGCAAATGTGTCACGATGTAATTATAAAATAATGCACTAATAGGAGATAAAGCACAGCAGCAAGAAATTTTGCAAACTAAGAATTGTAGTTTTTGACCTTAAGTTGAGACCATAGTTTGAAATGCTTAAAACTAAAATGAAATACTCATAACGACTTAAATTGATGAAAGAAATTAAAAAGAAAACACAAGACCATGTCGAATTCGGGTAGAGAATGAGAATCCTTGTACGGTTAGGGGTTTCCCAAATTTGACTTAGATTGATGGTTTAGATTGATTACACTATTTTAAAGCTAATTTCTGATTTTACTACATTGAAATGTATAATGTTTTAAAGCTGATTTCTGATTTTTACTACATTAAAACTACTCTGCATTAAAGTAATTTCTGAATTTTGCTGCATTGGAACCTTCTCTGATTTAAAGTTAATTTCTAATTTTGTTGCATTGGAACCCATTCTGTTTTAAGACTAAAGTTCTGATTTTTTTTTCTTACTTTGAAAACCTATTATGTGTTAGAGTTTTGGAGCTATACTTAGGACCCAAATCCTAAGACCCAATGTAGGTCAGATTAGGATGAGATTTTGGGGTTTTTGACCTACTAGGAGTGAAACTAGATTCTGAATTGGACCCATTTTGAGGTTGCTTGCTGTCCTGATTGAGAACTTCTATATGTTATTTTTTGTCTTTTCTGTCAGAGTTGAGTTCTTTCTCAATCACTCAAATTTTGCCCAAAGTTCATGAACATAGTTTGGGAGTATGTGAGTACTACCTAGTGTAATTTTGACCAAGGTTTCAGCCTATTGTGACCGGTGGACCTTATGTTGACTTTTGAGGGAGTTGGGTACTGGTTTGGAAGGGTTAAAAAAAAAAATCCGTGATTGGAGTGCTAAACCAGGCCTCCATAATATAAATAGGTCGGGATATAACTACAAACAATGCTTTAATAAATAAACAAAGCATGACATCAGAATTTCTACAACTTTGGATTATAAATTTTTTATCTCAAACTTGATGATAACTTGGACTTTTTTAAGTCAAATATATATCATGCATTAGTATGTTAGATGCGGATGGATTTAAAAGAAAGAAAAACACAAACCTAGTCCATTACATGTATGAACAAAGAGAATTGGAAATAAACCCAAAATAATAAAATCTAGAAATTTATAAGGTTGGAAATTGGGTTGGGAAGTGAAAACTTTGATTTTCAGGATTGAGGTTTTGGCCAAAAATCTGTCGGATCTTCAATCAGATCATCTTTTAGGAAAATTCAACCGAGAATCTGATTAGGCCAACAACACCTATGTCTTGGCCCATTTTGTGGGGCCAACTCATTCCTAACCTTTATGACTCCTCTTATGTACAATTGCGAATGAAGTACCCCCTCTCTTTTTGAGCTACAAGGTACGGAAAATTTTGGGGACGAAATTTCTTGTAAGGTTGGGGGAATGTTATACCCGCACCCAAACTACACCTTAATTCTTCGGGCCACGTCAAACTTTCACTGGTAGATGTGATGGCGCTGCCAACAGTCAATACCTGTGATTTTGGGTCGTGACAGTCAAGGAGTTAACTGGAATAAAAAGGGTGGAATTTTGATCTGATGGGCGATGTGACCGCGTGAAGGTGAGCATTTAATCCTTAAATATCATGTGTACGTGCTCCCTGCGTAACCCTCAAAAGGTGGGCCAAAGCCCGGAATTTATTACCTTGGGTTTACCCTATTTCTGGTGGGCTAGACCCTGAACTGGACCCGATGGTGAGTCCACACCTGCCATATGATTTATTGTGGATAAGGTGTCGTGGGCCGCATCATCTCCTTTTGTATTTTAGTGTGGGGTCTTAAAATATCTTAGGGACCCACTAGAGATAAATAAGGGTTTTGGAGTTATGTGGAGTAATCCAACTATCCACTCATCTATTACTAATGTCTTAGGGACCCACTAGAGATAAATAAGCTTTTTGGGGTTTGTGGATTATTCTAATTATCCACTCACTAAGCCATGTGTTAGTCTTATCCATCCACTCACAAAACCACTAAGCACCCACTAACTCTTCTAACCTAGCAAAACCGTGGAGGTGAGGAGAGAACGGAAAAGAGAGAAAAAAGAGAAAGGAAAGGAGAAAGAAGAAAAGGGAGAAGAAGAAGAAGAGAAGGGAAAGAAGAAAGGAGAGAAGGAAAGCAAGGAGGATCATGGAGCTCAACCTTTGGAGCATCTGGCCACTCGATCTAGGTGAGTTCTTGAACAACCTATCTTCCTCTATATTCTTTATTTCTTTTGGGTTTGGGGAAGAACCTTTGAGGTTGGGGGTTTTTGACCTAGGGTTCCACTTGGAACCCAAGGATGTTTATGGATTTGGTATCCTACCTTCTTGGGGGCTTGAAACCCACCTCCAAGACCTCTCTTTACCTTCTATTGGAACTGATTTCTTGGATTTAGGGTTCTTGATGGAGAAACCCTAGTTTTGAATCATTTGATTTGATTTACTCTTTAAACCCAACAATCCCTTGATTGGGTTAGGGTATTATGACCCAAGGTGGTTGAAAGACCCTTCCCTCAAGTCCTTACGAACTAAAACCCAAGTGAAATCGGGTTTGGGAGCTTAAACCTTGGGATTTTTGGATTCAGCAGAGGGTGGACCCAGACCAGAGTCCGCCCTGTGAGTCCGCATGCTTGCTGGTTCGCGCTGGACCCAGTGGTGAACTCAAACTAGAATCCACCGAAGAGTCCAGTAATGGGTTTTAGAGTATTTTTCCCGGGGTGGACCTAGGCACTGTGCCTCCACTCAAGAGTCCACCTAAACTCTATTGTGTTACCTTTAAGCCTAGACTTCGAGACCCCTCTTACCTCACCTAACTCACTTTGTTACAGTTCTTTAGGCACCATTACTCTTACTGTGAGGCGTATCATACGTTGATCGATGATGAACCCTAATAAACGAATTTGCGAACTAATAGCTGAGTGGGTGTGGATTTGACTTAATTTGGGAGTGTTTTGCATTATGTTATGCTTGTATGTCATTTCTCATGCATACTCATCCTTGCATTATTATAATTATGTTTGTGGAAATTGAGAATGTATGCGTTATGAATGTGGCTTGTTAATATCTTCATCATGTTTATAATTGGTCTGTCATGCGCCATGTCGTGCTGGTACCCGGGTGATAGATGGTATGGGACGTTGATGCACCCGGAAAACCTCTCGATACGATAGTATCATATTGCATCACATGGTTAGTGTTATTATGTGGTTTGTCATGCGCCGTGTCATGCGCTGTGTCATGCGCACCCAGAATACCTCTCGACACGATAGTTCATATAGAATGGTTAGGATTACATTCCCCTTGTTACGACCCTTACCAACAGGGGTTTAGGTGTTGGGTAACCAAGGCTCCTTGTGTGCCTAAGGAGTGATACGAGGCCAGGTCAGGGATGATCATTGGTTATCGGGGTTTGCCTCCGGGTGACGAGTGGCTTCTACCAGTGCGAGCTCCCTTGTAACAATTGAGGTCTCATCGTGGTGATAGGATAAGTGATCCGTGATGTTTCCCGAGTTGTGGCAGTAGCAAGAACCTAGTGACTTAGACATGTTTGTTAGGTGGCTAATATTGTTAATTAATTCATGCATCATGGACTATGTGTTATTGTTTGCATGTTTCCCATCCCCTCATTGGGTTCAGTGGAGCTTACCCCTCTTTGTGCAACCTTTTTAGATGTATTGCAGGTGATGTTTTAGTGGAAATCTCTGTGGCTCTTTCTCTTGGATATGTTTTACTCGGTGTTGCTGACGTGCAGTCGGTGACTTATATCTATGTTGTTGACGACTGTGCCAATGGAGCACTTGGATCGAGACACTTATTTTATTTTTCGTTTTAAGTTTCATCATTTGTATAGTATAAACTTTCTAATAATTACTGTTGTTCTTAGTTTTATTTAACCTCTTGAGAAAGGATGTAATATATTATTTGTCTATCACATAGACTTTTGAACACTTTTATTATTGTAAACACTTTCATTCTTTTGCATCTACATTTACTTTTATTATAAATGTATTTCTTCCCGCACTTTGATGTACATATGAGTTATATTGAGTAAATTATGATTCAAGCCACTGCATCGAGATCCTGGTGGTGTGGGGTGACACATGTCATCCTAATTATACCCCTTTTATTGTATTTTATCCCTTTTTGGGATGGGGGTGTAACATCCGCGTCCTGTGAGGTCATGGCCCTGAGGCCGCGCTTGTAGGTTGCTCCCGTCAGGCTGTGCCTAGTGAGGCCGCCTCTAGTGAGGCCGCACCTGATGTGGCCGCGCCTGGAGGCCACGAGGCCGCGCCTGATGTGGCCGCGCCTGATGAGGTCGCACCCATGATCGTGCTTGTGGTTCGCACCCATGATCGTGCTTGTGGTTCATGTCCGAGCTGGTTCTCTGCCAGCCCTGGGACGGCCCACTCCCTTAGGCCAGATCACGTGGCGGCTCCCGATTGGTCAGTAGGAATTTGGGTTTATCAACGTGTAATATGAATAACATACTGAAAATAAACTCTTATATTATTAATACTGTGATACACATTTAATTCAAATCTTATAAATTCATTACAACATTATGATTGATTGTTGAACAACTCTGCTTGAATATTCTATGCTGATTGTGAATGCTAGACTAAATGTCATAGTCGGCTTGGAAATGAGGCTTGTGGTAGCTTGTAGAATGGGATACAGTTGACACCGCCCCATTCATACGATGCCATATAGACATGGGGTTAGAGTTTCATCACCCATGCTACATACCCTTGCCAATAGGGGTTAAGGTGTTGGATGCCTGTGAGAGCGATCGTATATATGTGAGTTATATGCCGGGCCTTGAGCCAGAAAAGAAAAGAAATGTGATTATGAGCTATATGCCGACGGTTACCTCAGAGGTTAATCACAAAGGGCTGGTCGGGCTAACCTTGGTGAACGAATACGGGAGCTGATTGGTCCTCTCTGACAACTCAATGGGTGTATCGTGGGAAGGGGTTAAAAGCCCACACCAGGGATACATGTATTGGGGATCGCAGTAGTACTAACTTGCCCTAGTTGCGATGTTAGGTGGCTAATAAATAACTGGACTACATATTCATGTAGTATCCATATGATTGTGGTTGCATATGTATGCATGATGATATGTTTTGCTCACGGGCTCAATGGGGCTCACACTCTGTTATATATGCTTTTCTATTAGATGATTGTACAGGTGGATGTCACTGTGGCAGGGAGGCTCATTACACGGAGGAGAGCCTTGGTTGTTATGACCATATTGGTGTGGACCCCGACGGAGGTTGTGCCAATGGTCCGAGTGTTCTCGGTGACTACTGAGGGCTGACCCGTGAAGGGTGTTGACGTGGATGTTGATGCTACTTTTTGTCTTGGGGACTCCTTTTTATTCGGGGTATGTTGGTGCATATCTTACTTAACACTGCCTTAAGATCGTCGCACCATGTATTTCAAATTTTTTGCTCCAAATCGTTCAATTCCAATATTTCAAGTACATAAATGTTGCCTCAATATATGAAATATATTGAATTTTTCTATTGCATCCAAGTAATCATAAATCCTGAATTCCTTTCAGAAAGCAAGTATGGTGCAAACTCGATCCAATAAAAATATTCCTCGTGGAGCATGTTCCCCTGTTAACCCTCCAGTCAAACATCCCAATGAACCTGTTGCTTAGAACATAGAAGTTCTACCTGCATCTGCACCTGAGGCCCCTCCAACTCATGCACCTGCACCTTCCCATAATATGACTGCTAATGAGGTGGCTACCATTATGACCAATATGATGCAGGACATGCAACAACAGCAACAAATCCTGTTGCAAAACCAGCAACAACAACAAGAGATGCTAGCCCACATGACCACTCAAATTGTGACTGCAATGCAACAACAGCAGGAAAAGCTCATGACTTACATGAACGCACACTTTCAAGCTGGAAAGCAGGCACATGCCGCACCGGGGGCTTCTCCTGTATCTGACTCACCACATGTACCTGATAAGTTTGTGGAAGACAAACAGGGAGTTGAGGGTGTAACACAGCATGGGTCCAGGAAGAGACCTATGAACTCACAAGAGCCTGGAGAACCTAATAAGGCTCCCAGAGGACCCTATCTTGATTCGGCTCCAGCATTACCTGATGGGGAGGATGCAAATCAACCTAGCCAATCGGCACAATTCACCATTGCACCCTGGCCGTCTAAGTCAAATAATCGATGCTATGTCTGCAATCAGTTGGGGCATAGGTCCAGGGATTGCAGGTATCGGGGAGCCAAATCCATGCCGTATTTGAATGTCATCTACCCGGAGTAGCCATAATAGGCTAGTAGGCCAGATATGGAGCAAAATTTTTAACCTCCTTAGTCGGCATCGAGTCAAGCAAGTCAGGCCTCTCCCCAACCCACTGTGCCTGCTAGGTGTTTCATGTGCAACAAATTCGGACATATAGCGAGAGAGTGTGCCAGTCGGGGATACAATCCATATCCACCATTCCAATCTGCTGCTCGGCCTTCCAGCTCCATAGAGACAGAGTTTGAGGGCAAGTAAATGCCTTGACCATAGGGGAAGTTAAGGCGAGTTCGGAGTAATAACAGGTATTCTATCCGTATCATCCTCACCTGTTGAGTATTATTTGATTGCAGCACATCACACTCTTTCGTTCTACTGAGGTTGCTAATGCGAGGAAACTGCTCTCAAAGAACTTAGAACACAAATTGGTGGTTAGCACTGTTATTTGAAATGTTGTGAGTTTAAATGAAGAATATGGACAGGTATGGACCCTGTCCATTTGGAAATTCCATATTCGTATGTAGATTCTGGAAGGACGATAAAAGACCATAGGCGCATAGTTAGGTCTTGGTAAAGCGTTATACCACAAACCAAATGAAACATCCCAGGCAGGATTTAGGAAAGTGTGAAGTATACTAGGTAAGTGGAAGTGAATAATAGAGGTGAAGGAATTAAGTTGGTGACAAGGACAAAAATGGGTGTTGGTATAATCAAGAACAACCAAGATCAAGATGAAATTGGAACTAAAGGATCCGATAAAACCTTGCTCAACAATAGGTATGAGGGGGGTAGTGGGTCCTCGAATGTCCCTTCCATTATTGAGAGCGAACAATAGGGATTCCATCAATATCCCAATTCATCCTAAAATTGAGACTAGGTATTGGGAAACCAAAAGTTAAAGTGTTCATAGGAAGAGCCGTGTAGGAAAGATGGTGTAGACTTATACCACACAACCCAAAGCCATAGAAGTATAGATTATTAGGCAAAAATATACGGGGGTAGTTGGATCATTTGACTTCTTTTGAGGTATATGTTGGGAGTTCGATTTTCTTTAGGCCCTTAAGATCGAGTTGGACCTTAGATCAATCAAACCCAGGAGTAATTTGGATAATTTGTCGAGAGTTGGTTATGTTTGAGGACCAAATCTTTATAACTCAATAGAAGCAATGAGCGATGCCGATACAAGACAAAAAGGGTCTAAAGTACGTTATAGACAATCAAGTATTTCCTTGGGAATCACCAGCCAAAAGGGTGATGTAGTTCAATATGAAAGGGGAGTTGAATTCGAGAATTATGACCAGGGGTGCATTGATTGGTAGAAGTCCATGACGTGTTCCATGCATTGATGTTGAAGAAGTACCTCTCGGACTCAACTCATGTCTTGACTTAGGAACCACTTAGGATCACTGCCTCCATAACCCGTCAAGAGAAACCTGAAGAGAATGTGGGATGTGAGAAGCACAATCTCCACAACAGGGTTATCTTGTTGTAAAGGTACTGTGGGATGGTTGGCTCGATCAAGGAATGTCCGGTTGATGAGAAAATGAAAGGTGGTCAGAGTATCCTCATCTACTTGAATCCCCAGAAATGTCCAATTTTGAGGACGAAATTTTTGTAAGGTAGGGAGAAATGTCAAACCCGCCCCTAACTAACTGGGGATTTGAATGAAGGACAGGAACCCCTGACATGGCATCCAAGCACACTATAGAGTGTCACTTTGGTGATTGAATTTAATGGAGAAACCCCGAGGATGTCCTCCTATATACCTGTCAAAAGATGGATTGTACAGCCCACTGTATAATGTACAGCCTGAGGAAGGTACCATCCCTTGATTCTAGAGCCCTTGGACTTAATCCTCCTTCTAGGCTAAACTAATGATGACTCTCATCACCTAAAATGTTCTATATAAAACATTTTTAGACCCAAACATCAATTTGCAGGATGGATTTGATGATGAGAACCCAAATACATACATCTTAAATCCCAACATAAATGACAAATTCTGCTAATTTACAGATTGACCTTCTCTTAGTTAAAATGATATAACTCCACCACCCAAACTCCATTTGTGTTGGTTCCAATTTAGTTAGAGACTAGACTCATAGGGCTACATTTTGTTAGAAGACAACATTACCTAATTATGTCTCTAAGTTAGTTGAAACTTCATTCAAGTTGCTATCAAAATGGGATTCTAATATCCTGACAGATTGACCCCTGTATAATAAAAATAACATAACTCCATAATCCAATCTTCATTTTCTTTCATTCTAGTTTTTCTAGAAACTAGATTCATAGAGCTTCATTTTCTTAGAAGGAACCATGATCCAATTATGTCTCTAAATGAACTGAAATTTCATTTCAATCCAAATAATTTTGTAAATGAATTCTCTAGGCGATAGCACTGGGCGATGCACACATTGCCCAGAGACGTCGCCGAGAGTGGGAAAATGCAGTATTTTAATCTGCAGATGTGTGGGGACAATCCATATTGGCCATGGACACTCTCCATAGGTTTAAGGGAGTCTGGGGGACCACCTCATACCCTTGGATCCCTATGGACCCCACCTGAGTGCTCAGAATGGCTGAGAAACAGTTTAAAAACACATTCTCAAAAGAGGCTTAGGGTGGCAACCATGGCTCAGTATGAGGCTGGCCTATAAATAGGGGGACCCTAGCCTCATTTTAGAGGTTCCTAGCACTATTGAAATCGTAGGAGAGAAAGAAGAGAGAAAAGAGAGAAAGAGAAGGAAAAAGGGAAGAAAGGAAGGAGAAGAAGAAGAGAAGGAAGTGGAAGGAAGGAGGATCAGCTTGGCATCCTTGATCCTAGTATACTCAAGCCTTTCTCAGGTATAAATACTTACCCTAATATGCTGTTGCTGATATTCTCTGTTTGCTCATGTGGATCTGTACTTTATGGAGGTAGATCTGGTGAAAGGAAGCCCAGAACAGCTGGGGACTGCCTTGTGCTGCCTCAGATCTAACATGCAAACCTGTTGCATATAAGATCTGAGCATTTTTCATGTAATAAACTTGTTGTTACTATTCATCTCCTTAGATCCATGCTATTTGGATGATTTTTGGCCATGGGCAGCCTAGAACAGCTGGGGGCTGCCATGAGCTGCCTCAGATCAAACATGTTGCATGGAAGATCTGAGGGTTTTTCATATACTTTTATTGCTGTTATTTGCTTGGGACTGAAATCAGTCCCTATGCTTGGTTGCACTGCCTTATTGCTCCCAGATCTGGCAGTTTGGGCTTGGATCTGTGCATACAGGCTAGCCCTTACTTGGATCTTGGTAGGGACAGCATACTACCATGATTATACATGTGAATCTGCCCTTGCATGCAGCCCAATCCATGCCCATATGCTGAAACACAGCTGGGTTACTATTTATTGGGCTGTCTGGGCAGCTTCTGGCAGCCAAGTGGTGGGCCCAGGTCAAGATCTGAGTGGACCACCGCAAACCACTCCCCATGAGGTCCACAATGACCTAACATGCATGTAGGGTCGATCAAGGCACTGCCTATGGTGCAAAACCCAAGAAAATGAGCTTGTTCACGTTCTAAGCATTCTCTGGATGATGCACTGGGCGATACACACATCACCCAAAGACATCACCCAGAGAATTAAAGTGGACTGTTTTGCAGATCTGAGTTTGGGGGCCTCGACATATGGACTATAAACAGTGTAAGGAGGTGGAAAATGACCAAAATACCCCTCCTCACATCTGTCCATAATTATGAACACCTTGGGTATCCAAGTGGGTCCCGCAGGGCTTGGAAACCCTGTCTGTGTTGGTCCTGCAGCATTGCTGACCTAGGGACTGTGTTGTAAGACTATTGTGACCTAGAACCACATACTACAGTGGTAAAATACCATATTGACTCTAAGCCACATTCTCTGGATGATGCACCTGGACATAGGCCTAAAGCCCAGTACAAGGCCCAGAGAATTCCATGTGTTACTAGACTGAACACCGAGTCAGACCATTGAGCCTAGATCAACACTAGATTATCCAAAACAATTTTGAATACTTAAAATAACACATTTCTAATTTATTACTTTAGGATTTGATCTTGTGCTCGAGGTGCACAGCCAGATACCGGCCAAAATTGAACAAACAGCTGAACCAGTAGGATCAAACCAAGGTGAGTGGAATTACACCATGAGTGTAGGTGTTTGACTGAGGGCTCATGACAACAACAACAACAATATTTACTGTCTTTAATTACTTTAAATTGTTTTATATTCTTATTTAAATTCTAAATCTTATCTGATGGACATTGGAAATGACTGATAATGCTTATATATGGAAATGCTAGATTAGATGTCGTAGCCAGCTTGGAAATAAGGCCTGTGGTAGCCCATAGAATGGGATACGATTGACACCACCCGACTCATACTATGTCATATAAAATGCATATGGCTAGAAAATCATTATCCATGCTAAGAACCCTTGTCAACAGGGGTTTAGGTGTTGGATACCACAAAAGTGTGAAGCCAATGTCCTGAAAGGCATTGTTCAGTCAATTGACCCATCATGATCATTATTAGGACATAGTGGTAGCACAAAAAAGTACGAGGCCAATGTCTCAAGAAGACATTGTTCAGTCAATAGGCCCACCAGTCAATAGGACTGATGGTAGCACAGTGGTAACCTAGAGGGCCGGTCGGGCTGACCTTGGGAAGGGATGCTGGAGCCGACTGGTTTTCTTTGACAACTCAATGAGTGTATCGCTGGAAGGGGTAACAAATCCCGCACCAGGGATACATGTATTGGGGATTGTAGTAGCACTAACCTGCCTTAGTTGTGATGTTAGGTGGCTAATAAATAAAATGAACTGCACCTCATGTAGGACTCATTTGGTTGTGCTTGCATGTGCATGCATGATTTGTATTTCATTCACAGGCTCAGTGGAGCTCACACTCATGTATATTCTCTTTTAGTTGATTTTGTAGGTACGGGTTTGCCAATGGGCGAGGAAGCTGTTGATGGGATTGTAGATCTTCCTCATCTCGTTGGTTAGCGATGATTTTGTTATTATTTTAGTTTCTTTCTTTCAAGAAGTGTATTACCAAGATAATATACTTATTGAACATAAATGGATATGTATATGGTATAACATAGGTATTTAGGATTGTATTATCAATGATATAACTCGTCTGTGGGTAGTTCAATCTTCCGTTGCACTCTGATATCCTTTTATTATCTTTTAACCTCATTGTGTGGTTTGTGATGTGTAAGTACTGTTTCTTGATCCTTGGAGATTGGCGGATGTCGTGGGATATCCGGGTCACTTGCCTAAATCTTCCCAAGGGGTGGTTTGGGGTGTGACATTGTCGCCACTACAGAGTGGTTGTCCTTCACTTTTGAGATGGAGGTATGGGTGAGACCAACTTTGTGTTGGGCGTGAAGATTGTGAGGGATCACACTAGGAGACTTCTTAGTTTGTCTCAAGAGACTTACATAAAGAAAGTCTTGAAGCGGTTTCATATGAGCAAGTTTAAACCCATTGACACTCCAATGGACAAGGCATGCATTTTGAGCCTAGACCAATGCCCTAAGAGTAATGAAGAGAGAAACCAAATGTCCAAAATACTCTATGCAGCGGCAGTTATTGGATGTAACGTTTATGTGTCCGTCAAACCCAATTTAATTTGGTTAAATTAATTAATTTAGTTTTATTTAATTATGTGTTTGTTATAATTGTATATTGCATCTGCCCAATTCAAATCGTTTTTATTCCCAACTACGGATAGATTTGGGCAATCTATTCTATGATTGCTATATTTTACATTCATACAATAGTGATTGGACCAAAATGTAAATATAAGCACATTTCGTGTTGAACATGATCCAAAGGGATTCCCGAATTATTTACCGTCAAGTTGTAGTTGCAATGGGAATCTTCGGTAATTATTTTCTCTGTACTTGAGAGACACTTGCCATATTATATATGTTCTGTACATTTGTGGTGTGTCCATGGTTGATGAAACCGAAAGGACTGACTATATATCGGTCACTCAGTGTGCATAATGTAAATAGTTATGGATGTGATGCTCAATAAAGTTTCCACTGCCCGTAAAAAGAGAACACCAAAAAGAGAGTAAACGAATTTGATTGTGCCAAATCCAAGGCCTTAGTATTTTGTAAAGTGTTTGTAAAGAGTATTTTATTTTATTAATATTAAATTAAATATATTTTAGAAAAGAGTTTTCAAAGAGTTTTATGGCCAATCAAAGTCTTCCATACTCTCGTGATAAATTATAATGGACCGGAATTGTGGCGGTGACATTTATTCCATGGTTGCAATAGCCCATTATAGGTGTTAGTAGTGTGGGAAGAAAATGGTACCTACCGCAAAGGGTTTTTCAAGTTACGCCCTGGTAGGATTATCCTTTACTATGATTTTGGATGTCCTTATGTACAATTTAAGATAATCTTATGGGCTACCCTTTAGGATCACACCACTTGGTTAGATCTGGACCGTAGGTTTGCCACCTCCTCAATTAGGTCTTTATATAGATATAAAGAGACCTAAGGCCAAAGATGATTGATGGTGATAGATAAAAAATCATTAGAACAATCTGCACAAAATTGTGAGAGAGCTTAGAGAGAGAAAAAGAGTCTTCTTCTTCCTCAAGCACTATTGACCATAGGAGGTGAAGCAAACTTAGGAGATCTTCTTCAAGTGTTGCATTTCTTTGGAGGAACACACCATTTGAGTATTCTAAGTGACCTTGCTCTCTCCTTGAGATTAGTACACTGATGTGTTTATTGAGATCCTTGCATGCTTATAAAATTTTGTGATTATATGAGAATCCCATCGCTTCTGCCACCACTAACAATTGGTATCAAAACGTAGATTCTTCATTAAACACATGTCAAAATCAACTTACAATCTTCTTCTTCTTCTTCTTCCTCCATTACTGTGTTTTGAGTTTTTTGAATTTTAAGTATTGTATACAAAATTCGAAGTTGACAATATATGAAATGAAGGAGAAGAGGCCACACCAGCTAGAATCGTCGATCGACAGCCACGACAAGCAGGCAAGGCCTGCAAGCCGCGCCTGCTGGCCAGTTTGTCAATAGGTGTGGGGCCGGTGGTAATGCACAAGCACAGCCCTACGTGCCGTGCAGCTGCAGACCATAGCCAACGCACGCGCAGGCAGTGGCCTGCTACCGTGCGCCACATGGACAACAGCCCTTGCATCTCAAAAAAAAAAAAAAAAGGGGTCCATAGGGGTTGGGGAAGATGATGATTTTTGAAATTTTTTATGTGTGCATGTGATGTAGATTTAAAAAATGTGTCTTCTTCATGTCAAATTCCATCTTGTAAGCTCCATTAATGGAGTTCTAGTTGAAGCTATTTTAATGGAGATTGCTTGAAGATGCTTTAATTGTGTTTTGAGCACAATAGGACTTTTAACAAAGTTTCCTAATTAGATTAAGAAAGTTGGATTTGTGAGTAAGATTGCCTAATTAGATTAGAAAACTTGTATTTGAATTAATTTCCTATTTTGGATAGGAATCTAAATCTTATTAAGTTGCTCATAATATAATGAGCATTTAAAAGGAGTGGGATTCTGATTTCCTATTTGGAATCAAACTCTAAATATTTTCTCTCATGAATGGAAATTGATTTTAAACAGGAATCCTAACTTGATTAGGAAAGTCCAAATTAAAATATGATTCAATTTAATTACAAATTGACCCATGGGACCCACTTTATTAATACATGGGTTGGATCCATGGGACCCACATGGTTTGGCCTTGGGTTGAACCAAGGGCTAACCCACATGGGTTTGACCCATGGGCCGGTCCATGTGGATCGGACCACTAGGGTCGACCCGAATTGTAAATAAAAAAAATGTTTTGAATGAAATATATGCAAATTTTATTTTTTAATTTAAGGTTCCACTTGGTGTGATTAATTAAGAATTGATTGGACATCGAGTTTTATGAGAACCGAAATGCATTTTCATTCTAACATCGTTTAATTAAAGAAATTTTATAATAGTTCTTGAAATTTTGTAATTAAACAAGTATGTGTGAAATTAAAATTTTGTCCTCATTGCATTTTATTATGAGATAATATAGAGAATGCAATGCTTTCATGAGTATATGTCTACCTATCATGTATAGATTGCATATCCAAGTATTGGGTATTAAAGTTGATACTTGAATAATTTTTTAAAGAGTTAAAAGTGGGATTATGGGATTCATGTGGTACTAGCACTTTGATTTTGAGCAATTGATCTAACCATTTGTTTTGTAGCATGGAATGATAAGGGATTAAGTATGTGATGGTTTTTTTATATTTATGTCACTTCTTAATTCCCCCCCCCCCCTCTCTTCTTACCCCATTCTAAATAGTTGTATCCCCCTTGGGCAGCCCTATAATTGGAGGGTTGGTTTCCCAAGGTTTTCTAAATGGTTGTAAAATTTTAATCTTTATTTTAAATTCATGAGATGTAATTTAATTTTAAAGTCCAATGGATGTAACTGCTTGAAGACATGAGATGATCTTTGAGATGAAAGAAGAGGAACGTGACTTCAAGGAAGACAAATTTTTGAGTGGGAGCTTCTCAAGTTTCAAGGAGTTGAAGACCTTCAAGAATCCCATGACCATACCATATTATTGCTTACTTTATTTGCTTTATATGGTTTGCTACATGTTAGTACGCGTTACTAGATGCATGTGATGTATGATGGTTAGGAGTAATATGGTTAATGCATAGTAATGTTAAAATTACCTTATTGCCCTCGACTAAGTAAAGCAAGTAATAGTGCAAAAATTTTTAACGGTTAGAATCCTGTGGCCTCCTATCTCGATGAGAGAATGGACTATCCATAGACCACTTTGGGAACTCCGAAAGGCTAACCTTAGTGATCAGTGGATAAGTAGCATCCTCCCATCTCAGGCATGATAGAAACAATCATAGTAAATAGGTATAGCCTGAGTGTCAGCATTACCTAAGAGCCATGAATTGTTTTGAGGAGATAGGTACCTACTTGACTTGAGTGTGCAGTGAACTCCGAAAGGCTAAGCTGTCACTCAGGTGGCCAAAGTATATTGGAGGTTAATCCTTATATTAGGGTATTGACAGCAAAGTATATACATAGTGAACTCCGAAAGGCTATGCTATGCATATTGAAGGCTTAGAAGACTCCAATTCACATTTTCGACTGAGAGGGATGTTGATTTTGTGAGTTACCATTGGAATGTGTGATGCATGTTTCCTTAATTATTTCGATGGTATGGTTGCTAATTAATTGCTTATACATTATTTATAGACCCTAGCTGCCATCAATATGACCAACAATGCCGTCCTCAATTCCCTACTTAATGACAATAGACTGACCGAGACTAATTACCCTGAGTGGAAGCGAAAGCTTATATTTGTTCCGAAGGCAGAGAAGATCCACCATGTCATTTCTACTGATGGACCTCCCTTACCCCACACCACTGAAGGTGATGACTATGTGGTTTGGGAGACCTTCAAAGAGAAGGATGCTTTGGCCACCGCCTATATTCTTAGCTCCATTGATAAGAACCTTCAGAGCTAATGTGATGACCTGAAATCCGCCAAGGATGTGATGGAACACTTAGAGAAGACTTTTGGCAAGCAAGATCATCTTGCATGCCAAAAAATCTCCTCATCACTGTTCTCTGCAAAGATGCATGACAGTACCACAATCCATGATCATATGATGAAGCTTACCAAGCTCTTCTCTAGATTGGAGAATAAGGGTACTCTATTTGAGTTGGACTTCAAGATAGAGATTATCTTTGCCTCACTTCCTGACGCCTATAGCTCCTTTATCATGAACGTCCACATGAATAAAGTAGTGGTTAACAACGTCTCTGAGCTTACTAACATGCTTATAGAAGCAGAAAGTACACTTAAAAAAAATAAGGTTGTTTCTCTTGTTACTGAGAAGAGTTCTCAGGGTTCAAAGAACAAAAAAATAAAGAAGAGGACTAAGAAAAGCAAGAAAGGGTCAACTGGTGTGAAAGAGGGAGGAGTGTAGAAGAAAAAGGCCAAAGCTGACAAAGGAAAGTGTTTCCATTGTGGCAAGACTGGACACTGGAAGAGAAACTGCCAAGAGTACCTAGCTTCCTTGAAGAAGCACAAGCCAGAGACAGGTATTTTTGAATCTTTTATTGTTTCTGAATCTCTTATGTTGGTTGGACCAACTAATATGTGGTGTGTGGACTCTGGGTCCAACGCACACATTTGCAATAAGTTGCAGGGGTTTCAAGAAAGCAGAAGGACAAGAAAGAATGAGATCACCCTCAAAGTTGGAACTGGAGATGAAGCTGAAGCAGTAGATGTAGGAATTTTTTTCATTTATTTTAGCAATGCTGGTTATTTGAAACTTGATAATTGTTATTACATGTGTGGATATAGTAGGAATTTGATTTCGGTTTCAAGACTTATTGATGATGGTTATAAGGTTTCATTTGATAATGATATGATCATTACTCTTCAGAGCAAGTTTATTGCCTCTGGTTTTAAATTGAATGGCCTTTACTTTCTCAATTCTTTCTTGAATGAATCCAATGATTCCAGCATGAATGTCAATGTAATGAAAAGAAAGTACTCTCCAGATAATCAAACGTATTTATGGCATCTTAGACTAGGCCACATAGGGATAGACAAGATAAATAGGTTAGTTAAGGATGGACCTCTTGAAAGTCTAGAGGTTCTGCCATTTTCAACCTATGAATCATATCTACAAGGTAAAATGGCCAAGTTACCCTTTTCGAAAAAAGGAGGAAGAGCCAACGGAACGTTAGATTTAATCCACTCAAACGTTTGTGGACCACTCAATATCACTGCTAGGCAAGGATATCAGTACTTCGTCACGTTCACCAATGACTATTCACATTATGGCTATGTTTATCTAATGCATAGCAAATCGCAAACCTTTGAAAAGTTCAAAGAGTTCCAAGCCAAGGTTGAGAACCAATTTGATAGGCGTATTAAATGCCTCAGATCCGATCGAGGAGGTGAATACTTATCCGATGAATTCTTGGACCACTTATAAGATAAGGGGATCTTGTCACAGCTGATGGCACCAGGCACACCACAACAAAATGGTGTGTCAGAGCGTAGAAATAAAACTCTGTTAGACATGGTTCGATCCATGCTCACCTATTCTCAGCTGCACTTGTCATTTTGGGGATATGCATTGCAACCGACAATATACATTCTAAATAGGGTTCCAAGCAAGTCTGTGCCCAAGACACCATATGAGTTGTGGACAGGGCGCAAGCCTAGTCTACGACACTTTAAGGTATGGGGTTGTATTTCACATGTGAAATTATAGCATGCAGACAAGCTTAAACCCAGGACTGATAGATGCCATTTCCTAAGCTACCCCAAAGACACTATGGGTTACTATTTCTATAACCCAACAGAGAAAAAGATGTTTATAAGTAAACACGCCATGTTTCTTGAGGACGACCAAATTGCACCCAAAACCGAGCCGGTTGTAATTCAAGAGTTGGATAACATGGATACTCAAATGGTCTCTACACCACCACCGTTGAAACTTCACCACTGATGATGAATCCTATAAAGCCTAGACGCAGTGAGAGAACAATCAGGGCTCCTGACCATTTGGTTTTCTTTAGCGAGGAATCAAACAAAGTAGAAGAGTTCTACATGGTCACCAATACTTCGGATATGGATCCCTACACCTACCAAGAGGCTATAGGAGATGTGGATGCAACTTGTCAAACCTGCCCCTAACTGACTGGGATTTTGGATGAAGGACAGGAACCTGCGATCAGTCACCTAAACAAACTATGGAGCATTACTCTAGTGGTTGAATTCAGTGGAGAACCCCTGAGGATGTCATCCTATATCCCTGTTAGAAGATGGGTTGCAGACCCATGCAACAGCACTACTCACAGCCTGATGTACAGCTCCAACTCCAAGTACTCTCTCTCCTACCCAAATATATGGGGCCTACACCTATTCAGATGCATGTCAGGCCTTGGAAGGGGAGTTGGTGCAATGCCCAAGTCATAGACCAAGCACTTGTGCAAGCCCAAGGCCAAAATAGCAAAGCTATATTCTCTGGGCGATGCACTAGGCGATTGGCCCAAAGGCCCAGAGAATCTCCCAGAGTGGCTGAAACTGCTTTATTGGACTCCAGACACTTAGTGTTACACCTGCACCCCAACTATACCCCTACACCCTGGGGCAGTTTAGACCTTTACCTAAGGGGCAATGCCATGGTGGCACTGCCTAACACCTGTAACCTTAGACCTAGAATATTACCAAAAGTATCCCCTCGAAGCCCTGAAAGTATGGGCCAAAGCTCCACAACTTTCCTTAAAGTTTGGGCCCTGACAGCAGCACCGGAGTCACGAACGAACTCACTCTTACTGAATCCGCTCAAGAATCCGCCCGTGCTGTCATCTGCCTTTTTGGATTATTTTCCTGTGGGATCCACATGCCCGTGTCCCGGACATTACAATTAGACCTTTGGACCATATGGATCCCTACCCTTGCCATTAGATGGTTAGTTGAACCATGAGAGTGAGACCACAAGGCTTAACTCAGGTGAATAAAGGGTTTTATATACCCTACCCTAAACCAAACAGACCTTAGTGAACAATTGAACCCTATGGACTTAGGGTGCACCCCAAACATGACCTAATGGACCTAATTGTTATAACTAAGGCCAAACAAGCCCTAAGACCTAACTAAAACCCATTTAAAGACCTAAGGACCACTAAGTGATTGAGGGTGCCTAAACCAAACATGGCCTAAGGCCCATTTAACCCTTAAAAGGATAAGAGAATCCTTATTCTCTTATCTCTCCCCCTCCCAAGTAAACCGTGGAGGAGAAGAGTCAAGAGAAGAAGGAGAAGAAGGAAAGAAGAAGAAGAAGTAGAAGTAGGAGAAGAATAGGAGGGGAAGGGAAGAAGATGGGAGCCATGCCAAGATGGTTAGCTGCCCCACATCTCCTCTCAAGCTGGCCAGACCCAAGGGAGAAGAGAAAGAGGAGGAGAAGAGATGGAGAGAGTGGCTGGAAGAAGAAAGCTCACCAAGGTAAGCTCTCCCCCATTTCTCTTTGACTTTGATGAATTTCCTTGAGCTAGGGCTAACCTAGGGTTCCATTTGGGACTCAAGGTGAAGCTCGGCCCTAGTTGGGAGCTCTAATAATGCTGACCTAGGCCTCTAAATGCTGCATTTGCAGTCATGGCTAATGAATCCTTGGTTTGAACCTTGAAACCCAGCCCTTGGACCAATGTGAGACCCAAACCTTGTAGGATCTTAGATCCTTGAGGTGAGCCTAGGACCTAGAGACCCTAGGAAGGCTTAGACACCTCTCCCTTGTCCCTGAGAGCTTAGGGTACTCCAAGCTTCAAGCTGGAGCAAAAGCCCTCTAAAATCTCAAAAGAGACTGCCGGCGGACAAACAATCGGATCCATCTATCGTGGTACCACCCGTCAGTCCGCCCAGTACAAACCCTACACCTTAGCCCGAGCAGACGAAGGTATAGATTCACTTTGTTTGCCTCCGCCCGGGGCCTGTTGCTCTCGAGTGTGTCTCAGGGATTGAATGGATGTAGGGGTGGACCCAAGAAGCACATCTGCCCATTAATCTGCTCCCTTTTAGTTATGTCTCTGGTGTCGACTCAATGCACCACCAGACTCAAGTAAGAAGTTCTGCTCGTGGGCCCGTTCACTCTGTCTTTGTCTTTTGGCCTGAACGGAGTCAGGGATAAATTCACCTCTGTTGAAACCGTCTGTGAGTCCGCTCGTGCTGTCTTGTTTGAAATCTGATTTTAACCTCGAGGGCCTAGCATGGGACCCTTCTATGTATACTTTAATGATTGTTTTTGTGCTCCTAGGCTACCTAACTCGTTGGATAGCGGGGAGCCCAGGTGAGATTCATGTCAACAACACACGAAGACGCCCGTGTTAGGTGAGTGGGTTCTGGGTGATTTGTTAGGCTTGAATATATATTTAATATAAAATCTTAAGCATGCTATTATATATTTATAAGCATTGTGCGCATTGCATTATTATCTAGATGTGAACTGTTGTGAATGTGATATTATACTCACCATTGTATCGGGCTACGGTGTCGGGTGTGCCGGTACCGAAACCCCAATTTATTTAATTATGAAAACTATTGTATGTCATCCTGATTTGTATGTGCCGTGCCGTGCTGGTACCCGGGTACTAGATGGAATGGGAGATTGATGCACCCAAAATACCTCTCGGGACGATAGGACTTGCGTATAGTATATCTGTGGCTAGGATGCTTGTTCCCTTATGCTATGGCCCTTGCCAACAGGGGTTTATGTGTTGGATAGTCTAAGCACCTGTGATCTGTGGAGGTGGGAGAGGCCAGGACAGGGGTAGTGATGGCTATCGGGGTCTATCACTGGGTGGTCATGATGGCTTCTACCAGCGTTGGTCCCCTCGTGATAATTGAGGTTTCACTGGGGCGATAGAATAAGTGACCCTCAGTGTCTCCCGAGTTATCATAGTAGCATATACTTGACTGATAGAATTGTGTGCTAGGTGGAAAATGAATCTAACATTAGCGTGCATCATTCTGCTTGATATTGATTGTGTGATGTGTGCGCATTCCCCTTTGCTCCCTCACTAGCTAGTGTAGCTAACCCCGTTGCTCAACCCCCTTTTAATTGTTATGCAGGAGGTACTACTTAGATTTGCATTGTTGGATGTGAATCAAGTGGAGCCGGTGATTGTGACTTGGATGTAGATGTACACCCAAGATTGGTGCCCTTGGGATAATTATTTGTTATTTTATTATTTTCTGTCTTCATTCCACAATCATGTATAAACTATGTGTTTATTTATAGGAGAGATTGAATGGTTACATTTATAAACAGTGTACTATGTGTCATCATTAGAGAACCGATGCTCTATAATTTCACATGATTTAATTTAATTTCGCTTTTGCTAACTCTATAATTGGAACGATTTATTCCTTTTGGTACGGTCCTTCTGTTATCAATATATGATGATAGGGTGGACTATGGCTCGGAACACTATATCTGTGATTCTGGTAGGTATTGGGATGATGAGTGATTGTCCCAATCACCCCCTATGTGGCAGTATATATATTACATTAGGATGGGGGCGTGACACCTGGGGACCATCCATACAGACCATGAACACCCTCTAGGGGTAGATGGGAATTTTAGTAACCAATATCCACCCCTGGAACCTTATGGACCCCATCTATGCAGCCAAAATAGCCTAGAATGCACTCAAAAATGCATTCTTGTGAAATGGGACCTAAGGCCTTAGTCATCCTAAAGCTATAAATAGGGAGGGACCAGCTCCCATTTTCGTTCCCTGCTGTTGTAGCTGAAATAAAAAGAGAGAAAGAGAAGGAGAAGAAAGAAGAAGAGAAGGAAAGCGAAGGGGAGAAGAAGAAGGAGAGACCTGAGCTGCATTTGGCACTGAACCAGCCTGCATACAAGCTCCAGGTAATGACCTCAGCCACTGTATGCTGTTGTTGTTCACCATGTTTGATCACAGTCCTTTGGTCTGATTGATGTGTCTCTGACCTGTAATGCTCAGAACACCATTGGTATGCGTAGGGAAACTTGGGATCTTGCATGCATGACCATTGCATGCAAGATCTGATCATTAAATGGTATGTAATGCTGTTGTTTCAGCAACTGTGACTAAAGTCAATCTCCGTGCTTGACTGCACTACATATTTGAACCCAGAACAGGTAGTCTAGGCATGGATCTCTGCATGCAAAGAGATCTTTGCATACCTTAGCATAAGATTAGTGTTATTTCATGAAAATACATGTAAAACAAGCCATGCATGTAGCCAAAGCTGGATCCAAGAGCCTAAGCTCAGCCTGGACAGCCTTTCCCTGTGCTATCAAACCTCCCCCAGTTTCCAAATGGGAAGACCAAACTCAAAACCAATTGGACCAATGAATTTTACCTTAATTATGGTCCATGAACATCCCATTTGCATCCTTGATCGAAATCATGGCAGCCCCTGCTACAAAATCCAAGTAATTGAGCTTGAACTCATGTTAAATAGGCTTTGGGCGATTGGCCCAAACGCCTAGTGAAACGCCCAGAGATGGCATTTGGGATCAAATTGAGTTTCTGCCTTTTGGACCCTCACCAATAGACCTAGGACAGTATGATGAGGTGATAAATGACCAAAATACCCCTCTCCACTTGTCCTTGCTGTCATCCATACCCTGGATGCTCAAGTGGGCCCCACAGGGCCAGGTAACCATGCCCAGGATTGGTTTCTATTGGGCTGTTGACCTTGCATTGGTTTGAGTGGTTGTTTGGGCCATGCATAGGTAGGCTATGCTGTAGAAATACTAAGATAGGTAAATCTCATATCTCTAGATGATGCACCGGGAGATAGACCCGAAAGCCCAGTGTAAGACCCAGAGAATCCTGGGTAACACCTGTACAAATATGAAGATAGTGTAATTATTCCTAAACCAAATTTAGGACATTAATGTAAATATAAACATTATTTGACACACTTTTATGATCCAATAAATTAGGTTTTGATCCCGTGCTTGAGGTGCACAGTCAGTTATTGATCGGAACCGAGCCAACATCTGAACCAGTAGGACTAGAACAAGGTGAGTGAAATAACATCGTGTGTGTAAATGCAACATGGCTAACAAGTCAAGGAAAATTACAATGATGATATTTACTTTGTTTCACTTATTTCAATTACTGTATAATCTGTTAAAGTAAGAAATGCTTGCTTGGTGAATACTAAGAATGAACAATGAATGTTTGCATGTGAATTGCTAGACTAGATGCCGTAGCCGGCTTGAAAATGAGGCCTATGGTAGCCCGTAGAATGGGATGCGATTGACACCACCTGACTCATATTATGTCATATAGATGCATTGGGCTAGAGTATCATCACCCATGCTACGCACCCTTGCCAACAGGGGTTAAGGTGTCGGATGCCTGTGAGAGTAACCATATGAAAGAGAAAAAGGAAAAGAAAAGAAAAGAAATGGAAATGTTATGCACCAAAAATGTTACACCCGCACACCAAATATGCCCCTATACCCCGGGGCAATTTAGACCTTTACCTAAGAGGCAATGCCATGATGGCACTAGCCAACACCTGTAACCTTAGACTTAAAATATTACTAAAAATATCCCCTTGAGGAGCTGGAAGTGTGGCCCAAAGCCCCACAACATTCCTTAAATTTTGAGCCCTAACAGTAGCACTGGAGTCACGACGGACTCACTCGCAGTGAATCCGCTCGAGGATCCGCCCATGCTGTTACTTGCCCTTTTGGTAATTTCTTTCGTGGGACCCACACCCCATGTCCCAGAAACCCTAATTGGACCTTTGGACCATGTGGACCCCTACCCTTACCATTAGTTGGGTGAGTGGGCCATAAAGGTGGGGCCCATAAAACCTTACTTAATTAAATGATGGGTTTTAATAGCCTAATCTAAAGTCAAACAAGGATTAAGGACTAATAGGTCTAAGTGAGGCTTGGACCCAACCCAAACAGACCCTAGCTAACTAAATGGACCTAAGGGCCATGACATGGACCAAACATGGCCTAAGACCTAACCCAAAATCCATTTAAAGCCTAAGGACTAAACTACATTCTAAAGACCCCCAACCAAACATAACCTAGAGTCCCTTCTACCCCTTAAAGATAAGGGAATCCCTTTATTCCCTTATCTCTTCCCCCTCCCAACCAAATCGTGGAGGAGAAGAGACAAGAGAAGAAGGAGGAAGGAAAGGGAAGAAGTAGAAGTAGAAGAGGAATGAGAGGGGAAGGGAAGAAGATGGGAGCTATGCCAAAATGTCTGGCTGCCCCACATCTCCTTCTCTTGTTGTACAGACAAAGGGAGAAGAAGAAGGTGAAGGAGAAGAGATGGAAAGGAAGGGAGGAGGCAAAGGGGGCTCACCTAGCCTTGGATTCCACTTCTCCATTGGAGGATCTCACCAAGGTAAGACCTGAAACTAGTTCTCCTCCATTTTCCCCTTTGTTTTGGTAGATTCCTTGAACTTGGACTGACCTAGAGTTCCATTTAAAACTTAAGGTGGAGTTCGGTCCCTAGTTGGAGCTCTAACGGAGCTGACCTAGACCTGGTTTGAGCTCCCATGAGCTGCACTTGCAGCCATTGTTGTTGAGCCTTGGTTTTGGATCTTAAAACCCAACCCTTGGACCCTAATAGAGACCAATCCTTGTGGATCTTGGATCCATGAGACTAAGCCTAGGTTCTAGTAACCCTAGGAAGGCTTAGGCATCCTTCCTATGACCCTGAGGTGCTGAGGAGCTCCAAACTTCAAGCTGGAGTAAAAGCCCTTTGAAATCTCAGACTGGATTGCCGACGGACAGACGATTAGATCCAACAATCGTGGTATCGTCCGTTAGTCCACCTAGTGCAAACCCTGCGAAATGGCCTGAGTGGACGAAGGCACAGATTCATTCTGTTTGCCTCCGACCGGGGCCTATTGCTCTTGGGTTTGTCTCAGGAAATTGAACGGATGCAGGGGCGGACCCAAGATGCATATCCACCCGTTGATCTGCTCCCTTTTAGCGGTGCCTCAAGTGTCGAATGGATGCACCACCGGATCCAAGTAAGAGGTTTCGCTCGTGGGTCCGCTTGCTCTATTTTTACCTTTTGGCCTGAACAAAGTCAGGAGCTGATTCACCTCTACTGAAACCGCCCATGAGTCCGCTCGTGCTGTCTGGGTTGAAACTTGATTTTAACCTTGGGGGCCTACCGTGGGACCCCTCTATACCTATTTTAACGATCTCTTTTGTATGTCTAGGCTGGTGCACCGGTGAGATTCCTGTGAACCACGCCGGATGACACCCGATGTTCGATGAGATTCATGCCAATCATGCCGGGCGACACCCGTGTTAGGTGAGTGGGTTCTGGGTGACTTTATTGGGTTTGATTATTATATAATTCGCAATATTAAGCATGCTATTGTATATTTATAAGCATTGTGCGCTTTGCATTGATTATCTTAGATGTGAACTATTATGAATGTGATAGTATGCTCACCATTGTATCGGGCTAGGGTGCCGAGTATGCCGGTATTGAAACCCCAATTTATTTAATTAATTATGAAAACTATTATTTATCATCTTGATCTGTATGTGTCGTGCCGTGCTGTGCTGGTACCCGGGTACTAGATGGAATGGGACGTTGATGCACCCGGAATACCTCTTGGGATGATAGGACCCGCAAATAGTATATCTGTGGCTAGGATGTTTGCTTCCTTATGCTACGACCCTTGCCAACAGGGGTTTATGTGTGGGATAATCTGAGCACCTGTGGTCTGTGGAGGTGGGAGAGGCCACGACAGGGGTAGTGATGGCTATCGGGGTCTGCCACTAGGTGCTCACAATGGCTTCTATCGGCGTAGGTCCCCTCGTGATAATTGAGGTTTCACTGGGGTGATAAGATAAGTGACCCTCAGTGTCTCCCGAGTTGTCACAGTAGCATATACTTGACCAATAGAATTGTGTGCTAGGTGGAAAATGAATCTAACATTAGCATGCATCATTCCATTTGATATTGATTATATGGTGCATGTACATTCCCCTTTGCTCCCTCACTAGCTAGTGTAGCTAACCCCATTGTACAACCACTTTTTGGTTTATATGCAGATAACCTCTTGACGAGCACCGTTGGATGCGGATCAAGTGGAGCCGGTGACTGTGACTTGGATGTAGATGTACACCCAAGAGTGGTGTCCTTGGGGCAATTATTTCTCATTTAAATTTAGTATTCATTCACAACCATGTATAAACTGTATGTTTACTTATTTGGAGAGATTGAAGGGTCACGAACATTGATATTATGCTATGTGTTATCATAAGAGAACTGATGCTCTATAATTTCACATATTTGAATTTAATTTCGCTTCTGCTAACTCTGTGATTGGAACGATTTATTCCTTTTGGTACATTCCTTTCTGTCGTCATAATATGATGACAGGGTAGACTATGACTCAGGACACTGTATCTGTGATCCTGGTAGGTATTGGGATGATGTGTGATTGTCCCAGTCATGCCCCTATATGGTAAAATATCTTACATCAGGATAGGGGCGTGACAGAGTGGTATTAGAGCAATGATGTCCTGCACTGATCACAGTCTGGACGTAACCTCTTGATTTACTCTCCATAAATTAGGTTCTAAATTAAAAATCTCAAGAACATAAATGGTTGTGAGCAGACATAGGGAGAAGACTGCTTGTGGTGAAACAGGAATCTAGTGATAATAGACAACATGGGACTTAGAACTCGAAACATAGACTGTTAAGCTACAACTATGTAATTGCTTGGTTGAGTCTTAAGTAGATACTAGAAGGGTATATATATGTTATGATTCATAAATAGTAATAGACTAAACCTAACCAACCACAATGATCTCAAAGAGGGAATTAATTATATATATATAAAGCTAAATATCACCATTTCCATGCTTCCAAATCTTTCCTGGGGGTAGTTATGTCTTCCATAATTTGACATCTGTGATTCTATCTTGTTTAATCCAGATTTTTGAATCCAACCTTGAAAGTATTGTATTCCTGTTTGGGCACACATGTGCCCTCTTCAACCCAAATTAACAGATTTCACCAGTTCCGACTTAAAACACCTTATTTCAATCACACAAGACCAATATATACATCTATTAATTTTAAAAATTTCCAGAGTTTTCATACTAGCTGATTTAAAGGAAAGAAAAGAGAAATGCAAAGCAAAATGGAAATAGTTCCACAAACTATCCATCAAGAGGAAAGAGAATAAAAGAACTGATGGAACAACTTCGGAGAACTACTGGGGGAAAGAGCTAAGCTAGTCGTCTGCACCGTCACCTCCACCACGACCGAGGAAGGCATTGATGTCGTCTACTCCTCGCTCTATGGCCACAAGATGCCAAGCTTGGGCATTGAGTTGCTTCCCGACTCTATTGAAGCCATCTGCCACCCTCACGCCCAGCCGCTTGATGGCCATTGACATGTCATTACCTTCCCCTGTGACCCTTGAGGTACCTGCTGCAAATGGTCCAGGACCCCTGAGCTCAGAATCGCTATCACTGTCATCTTCCTCATCATCTTTGACCTCTTTTCCCTTTTCATACTGAACTTGCTCCCCTGCACTGTCATAAACATGGTATAAGTTCATCTTTTATAGTGCATCGAACCTAATAGGCCCCTCAAAGCGTGACTTTTTGGGCTCATGGTCCAGATCAACCTCGAAGCATAAGAAAACCCAAGTGAGCAAACGACCATAGGGCAGAGTATGATTGCAAGCAGAATTCATTACAGCGCGGGCCATGTGCTTCATGATCACATAGGGAAGGCAAGTAGGCTGACCAATGTATAGGGAGTGAGCTAGGACTGTGAACATCAAAGAAGGATGTGTGTTGCGTGCTTTAGAGGGAACCAGATTTGTCTTGGCAATGAAGATACCCCTCTCATGAAATTTCGAGAATAATTCCCAACTCTTTTGTGGTTGTCAAACCCTGCCCCTAACTGACTGGAATCTTGACTGAAGGATAGGAACCCGAGACATGGCAACCAAGCACACTATGGAGTATCACTCTAATGATTGAAATTGATGAAGAGACCCTATGCAGTCTTCCTACATACTGCACAAAAGATGGACAGATGACCCTTGCAATCGCACAACTCACAAGATAATGTACCGCTTGACTCCGTGTATTCTCTCTCCTCTCCATAACTGTGGGTCCCACCCCTGGAAATGTGTGTAAAAGACCCCAAGTGACATGTGGGTACAAGGCCCTAACCCCGGGTCAAACCCCTGTGCAAGGCCACTAAGTTTCACCTTGCTAAATCTCGGCAATGCACTCGGGCGATGCGTACATCACCCGCAGAGACATCGTCCAGTGCAAAACAGCATTATTTAAGGGATTTAATTTATGGGGACCACCCATATTGGAGATGGGCACCCTCCATAGGTTGAGGGGAGTCCGAGGGACCACCTCATACCCTTGAATCACCGTGGACCCCACCGAGTGCCTGTAATGGCCGAGAATGTCAAAAATGCATTTTCAAAAGAGGCCTTATTAGCCAAACAGGCCCTAGTCAAGGTTGGGCTATATATATATCGGTGCCTTGGGTTCATTTTAGACCCTTGGCTACTGTTCAAATCGTGGGGAAGGGAGAAGAAAGAAAGGAGAGAAAGGAGAGAGGAAGAAGAAGAAAGAGAAGAAGGAAGAAGAGGAGAGCCTCGCCCTACACCCTTGGCTTGAATTTCGTGCCTCCTCGGCTCAGCCCGGTATAAACAACCCTACACATACCCGCCTTCTTTGAATCTCTATGTTTTACTTGGTATTCGACGGTGGCAGCCCGCATCATCGCCTGGGACTGCAAGTACTATCTTAGATCTGCCATGCAAGCATGAAGCATGGAAGATCTCGAGGTTCTTAGAAGAAGCTCAAAAGTTTGATCTGGAACTCGTGATCGAAGGAACGGTTATACAATTAGCAGCTATGGATCTATAGCCGTCGATATTGGAAGAGGTGATTGTAAAGCAATCATTGGACCCCGAGCTGGCCAAGATTATTTGGGAAGTACAACAAGGAGTCCATAAGGACCCAGATTTTTTATTGGCTTAAGATGGCGCACTGAAGTTTTGAGACAGATTGTGCGTGCCTGATGATTATGATGTCTAAGACCGAATCCTTAATGAGGTGCACAACTCACCCTATACAATTCACCCTGGAAGCACGAAGATGTACAAGGACTTGAAGAATTATTACTGGTGGATGGGGATGAAAGAGACCATAGCAATTACATGTCCAAGTGCCTCACCTGTCAACAAATAAAAGCAGAGACACCGACCGTACGGATTATTGCAGCCACTTCCTATACCTGAATGGAAGTGGGAAAGGATCACTATGGATTTCGTGACAAATCTGCCCAACACCAGGAAGGGCATGAACTCGATTTGGGTAATTGTATACGGACTGACAAAGGCAGCTCACTTTATACCAATCAAGATAAGTTATTTAATGGAGAAGCTTGCCCAATTATATATAGAAAATATAGTCCGCTTACACGGCGTGCCTGTTCGTATTGTGTCTGACAGAGATCCTCGATTTACCTAAAGGTTTTGGAGGAGTTTACAAAAGGCTTTGGGATCTCAACTGAATCTTAGTACTGCTTTCCATCCGACAATTAAATTCTTGAATTATAAATGCTGTGTTATTTAAATTCTGTTCAATTACTCAAAAATTATTGCACAATGATTGTCTATTGATCAACACTGTGATTTTTACATGATGATTGTGAATGCTAGACTAGATGCCATAGTCAACTTGGAAATGAGGCCGGTGGTAGCTCGTAGTATGGGATACGGTTGACACCGCCTGACTCATACGATGCCATATAGATATAGGGCTAGAGTTTCATCACCCGTGCTACACACCCTTGCCAATAGGGCTTAAGGTGTTGGATAATTGTGAGGACTACCATAAAACCCTAGAGGCGTTTATGCTGGGAAGCCTCAGCATATCTGGGATGCCCCAGGGCAAATTTGCCGGGAAGCCTCGGACTATAAGCTTGGGAAGCACCGAAAGGTGAATTTTTTGGCTACATGCCACATGTAAAGATTAAGCATCGGTTTGGTGAATTTATATTGAGTCGATTACCTCACAAGAGTTAATCCAGAGGGTCGATCGAGCTGACCTGGGTAGGGAGATGCTGGAGCCGGCTGGTCCTCTCTGATAACTCAATGGGTGCATCGCAGGAAAGGGTAACCAAGCCCACACCAGGGGTACATGTATTGGGGATTGTAGTAGCACTAACCTGACTTAGTTGTATTGTTAGGTGGCTAATGAATAATCTGGACTTGCATATCATGTAGGATCATGTGGATTGTGGTTGCATATGCATACATGATGATATGTTTTACTCACGAGCTCGGTGGGGCTCACACTCTGTTATATATGTTTTCCTTCTAGATGATTCTGTAGGTGGATGCCGTAGTGGCCTAGAGGCTCATTATGAGGAGGAAGGCCCTGGTTATTATGATGATATTGGTGTGGACCCCGACAGAGGTCGTGCCGATGGTGCAGTTTTAGTTTTCTTTTCTTTTTGGGGTTAAGTTATCTCACCCTATATATATATATATATATATTTCCTTTTAGCTTTTGTTCCTGTCAGTTTTACTTTCCAGTTTGTGGGTGTAATGGGGAATGTAATAGAACAAACTTATGTATGTATATATTATCATCATTCCCGTATCGCTATGCTTTCTCTTTTGTTATTATAATTGTTGTTTATCTGCGACACTCTGATCTTGCTTATGGTAAAGTGATGAATGTGGGACCGTGAATGTAATAACTGCTTCTAGATCCGGGGGGTTTGGCGGATTGTCGTTATGCACTTTGGGTCACCTACCTAATCCTCCTAGGGGGTGGTTTGGGGTGTGACAGTGGTAAAGCTAATGGTAACCCCCTTCACAAGGGTAGTCAGCCTGAGGTCACCGTTGTCCCCCTCGGACAGCAGCAGATTTGAGTAAAACTCTCTGACCAAAGCAGGGTAGTAAAACTCGGACAAAATTAGCATATTGGTCCACTCCAATCTTTCGAATCTAGCCTTCACTTTGAATGCCAATAGTACTCCACGGTTACGTCCCTTTTCACAAGGATCCTTTTGTTAAAGATGCGCCCCCGGGAACTCCCCTCGGCCCCTTCAGAAGTAAACTAAGGTACACTGTAGGTGGCGGGGAAGATAGGCACAATGGTAGTGTCTGTTTTCCTTTTTGGAGCCATGAAGTCACCTACATACCTAAGGCAACATCAAGAGAAATAGCAAGAGTGAGCCAGGTTTGAAAAGTGGCATATGACTGGCAGTTGGAATTAAAGAAGTGAAATGTTTAGGTGATAGGGGGATGGTTGAAGGGAAGACTATACATGATGATGAAAGTCCAAAAGAAATAACGATGTATGAATTATATGATATGGATATCATGGAGATGTGTTAGGGGAAAAAGGGGAGAGGCAAGATAGGTTCACACATGAAGTTCATATAAAATCCCTAATGTGTGAATGTGAAAAAGTAAGGTTGAGGTAGACAATGCATGCTCTCGATTATCTCATATCCTAACCATGCCGAGCAAGCAAGTGATTGAGTGAAGTACCCCAACTAGAGACAAGAATTAAATTACTTGAGAAAAAAAAAGGGGGGGGGGAATAAATACTCTAGATTATTAACAAAAAGAATAAGAGCATGGACTTGAGGATAAGACAATGGGATAATATTTGTGAAGTTTAAAGGCATACAATGGACAAAACATAGAATTGAACGGTTTTCCCAAAACAAGAGGGAATTGAAGAATCTATTCAATTAAAGACTAGAACCAATCCAAGTAAATTAACTAAACACAGTAAGCAATCTCTAAAATGCTTGAAAAGAATGCAATGAGCAAATAAGAAGCCGCCCTTATAGTGTCATTGATCATTAGAGCATGACTCAATCTAAAAAAAAAAAAACCCTTAGCCTAGACCCATTTTGGCATGAACTTGGTGTATGTGGCCATGAGAATGCAAACAAAATCAAGACATGGTCATACTTGGAATGAATTATCATGAATCCAAGAAGAAATGAAAGAGAAGATGAAGAGACACAAGTGGAATCTTGTAATGAGGAGAAAAGAGAATAGAAAGGAGAAGAGGGAAGGGGAATTTTACCTTGATCAAGTGAGAAGTAATCTTTGAGGCTTGGGGACTGCAAGAGATTTACTCAGAGAAGCCTATAGAGCCTTTCTCCCTCTCCCTACAGTTATGTTTTCTTTTGGAGCCAAATGAGCTTTGAAACTCACGGTTTTGTTTTTGTTAAAAATTCCTCGAACGGACGAATGAACGGAATCACTTATCGTGACTCCGCTCGCCAATCCGCCCCGTATAAAATTTGAAAATTTGGCATTTTAAAACTGACCGAATCAACGAACGGATCCACCGCCATGAGCCTGTCCATAGATCCGATCGATTCATATTCTCTCGGCCGTTTGGAATTCTGAGAACGGAAGTACGAACGGATTCACGTTTCGCATCCGCCCGTTAGACCGCTCTCCCTATCTTGCGGGGAAAACACGAACGGAACCAGAGCATTGATACCGCTCGTGAGTCCGCTCGCTGTTCTTTTAGGATTTAGACCCCAGACTTTTGAGACCTTTTGACCACACCCATATGTGTTGATTGTGTGCCTATACCCTAGATTGAACACCTTTGCTGTGTGACCCATTCATGGGGACCACCTAAGTCTAGTCAATACCTTAAACAAAAAGGGATTAGAAATTTTACCCGACTCGGCCAGCCAAAATGGCAGGCAATAATGGCCGTCGTGACTCCCCTCTTACCTAAAGGGGAGAAGAGTGACTCTTATGGATGAGGATCCTTAGACCCTGTGAACTTAGGGACCCAACACCTTATGGATAGGAACCCTAAACTGGTGGGTAGGTATTAAAAAGGGAAGATAATGGGATAGCTCAGATTGGTTATTTGAAAGAACCATAAAGACCACGTATATTTGGAGGCCATTCATGACACCTTAAGTTTGTGACGACTCTATTTGTACTTTACTTGGTTCCTCCAAACCATGTTTAGACTCATAGAGGGAGTCCTACACCGTGAGTTGACCCTCCAAAAAGACTTAGCAAACCGTACCCGAGAACTTTTGTTCTTGTGATTTAACCTTGATGACAGATGTGTCCATAGGGATATGAATGTAATTCTTGTAATTTTGCCTATGAATTGGTGTGACATATGTTTATATATATATATATACCCTTAGGACCTTGGACTTGTGTGACTAGAGTGATTCTCTGATACTACAAGTATAACCTTACCTTGGTCTTACTGTGATTACTTAGTTGAGCCTAGACCCTTAGTCATATTGATCACAGAGCAGTAATTAATGAATTTCTCAATGATTGGGTAAATTAACTATTAAAACTTATTAAAATGATTTGACTTAGACCATAGTCATTTGAGGTTGTTTGGCTCTTGAAGGAGAGCCATAAAGGACTTTTTTTCCCTGTGAAGTAACTGTGAGATGGGTTTAAAGGCCTTGAAAGCTGAAACTGAAGGATGTAACGAGACCTTCTCCAATGATAGATATGAATGGGGTAATGGATCACCAAATGCGTTCCCTCCATCCTGGGAGTGAACAATAGGAGATTCCATCAATATTTCAAATCATTCTAAAGTTGGGTGAGGTAATGAGATAACCAGAAGTGAAAGCATTCAGAGTGCGAACCCTATGTTGGGGACTAAATAGGTGGGATCCTGTAACCCAAGTGTGACCAGAGTTGTGAAGGTCAGAGTAGTGCCCTACACACTAGATTAAATTACTAGGAACAGAAAGTTCCCTAGGTTTCCAGATCATGTGATATCCCACTGACCTACTGGTATATTGGGACCACCGGCTCTAAAATCAATTAGAGTCAGGATTATTGTGAACCATGCCCTTTTAGTAATGTGACTCGGTAAGGAAAGAAAGTCATAGAACCTGACTTGCTATGTCATGGGGGCACTGCCTCATCCTGACCCGGCCTCTGACCTTGTCCAGATAATGGACAATTAGTGATGTTGTTGTTCAACAAGCCCTTACCCTGGAGATCGGGATTGCCTCAAATTTTGAGGATGAAATTTTAATAAGGTTGGGGGAATGTTACACCCGCACACCAAATATACCCCTATACCCCGGGGCAGTTTAGACCTTTACCTAAGAGGCAATGCCATGGTGGCACTGGCCAACACCTGTGACCTTAGACTTAAAATATTACTACAAATATCCCCTCGAGGACCTGGAAGTGTGGGCCAAAGCCCCGTAACTTTCCTTGAAGTTTGAGCCCTGACAGCAGCATCGGAGTCACGAACGGACTCACTCGCACTGAATCTACTGGAGGATCTGCCCGTGCTGTTACTTGCCCTTTTGGTAATTTCTTCCGTGTGACCCACACCTTGTGTCCCAGAAACCCTAATTGGACCCTTGGACCATGTGGACCCCTACCCTTACCATTAGTTGGGTGAGTGGGCCATAAAGGTGGGGCCCACAAAACCTTAATTAAATGATGGGTTTTAATAGCCTAATCTAATGCTAAACAAGGCTTAAGGGGTAATAGGTCTAAGTGAGGCTTGGACCCAACCCAAACAAACCCTAACTAACTAATGGACCAAACATGGCCTAAGACCTAGCCCAAAACCCATTTAAAACCTAAGGACTAAACTACATTCTACAGACCCCTAACCAAACATAACCTAGAGTCCCTTCTACCCCTTACAGATAAGAGAATCCCTTTATTCCCTTATCTCTACCCCCTCCCAACCAAATCATGGAGGAGAAGAGACAAGAGAAGAAGGAGGAGGAGGAAGGAAAGTGAAGAAGTAGAAGTGGAAGAGGAATGAGAGGGGAAGGGAAGAAGATGGGAGCTATGCCAAAATGGTTGGCTGCCCCACATCTTCTTCTCTTACTGTCCGGACGAAGGGAGAAGAAGAAGGTGAAGGAGAAGACATAGAAAGGAAGGGAGGAGGCCAAGGGGGCTTACCTAGCCTTGGATTCCACTTCTCCATTGGAGGATCTCACCAAGGTAAGACCTGAAACTGGTTCTCCTCCATTTTCCCTTTGTTTTGGTAGATTCCTTGAGCTTGGACTGGCCTAGGGTACCATTTGGAACTCAAGGTGGAGTTCGGTCCCTAGTTGGAGCTCTAATGGAGCTGACCTAGACCTGGTTTGAGCTCCCATGAGCTACACTTGCAGCCATTGCTGTTGAGCCTTTGTTTTGGACCTTGAAACCTAATCCTTAGACCCCAATAGAGACCAGTCCTTGTGGATCATGGATCCATGAGACTAAGCCTAGGTTCTAGTGACCCTAGGAAGGCTTAGACATCCTTCCTATGACCCTGAGGTGCTGAGGAGCTCCAAACTTCAAGCTGGAGCAAAAGCCCTTTGAAATCTCAGATTGGATTGTCGGCGGGCAAATGATCGGATCCACCAATCGTGGTACTGTCCGTCAGTCCACCTAGTGCAAACCCTGTGAAATGGCCTAAGCGGACGAAGGCACGGATTCACTCTGTTTGCCTCCGCCCTGGGCCTGTTGCTCTCGAGTCTGTCTTAGGAAATTGAACGGATGCAGGGGCAGACCCAAGAAGCACATCCACTTGTTGATCCGCTCCCTTTTAGTGGTACCTCAGGTGTCGAATGGATGCACCACCGGATCCAAGTAAGAAGTTTCGCTCATGGGTCTGCTCGCTCTATTTTTACCTTTTAGCCTGAACGGAGTCAGGGGCAGGTTCACCTCTGCTGAAATCGCCTATGAATCCGATCGTGCTGTCTGGGTTAAAACTTGATTTTAACCTTCGGAACCTAGTGTGGGACCCCTCTATACTTGTTTTAACTATCTCTTTTGTATGTCTAGGTTGGTGCACCGGTGAGATTCATGTGAACCACACCAGATGACACCCGATGTTCGGTGAGATTCATGTCAATCACGTCAAGCAACACCTATGTTAGGTGTGTGGGTTCTGGGTAACTTTGTTGGGTTTGATTATTATATAATTGGTAATATTAAGCATGCTATTGTATATTTATAAGCATTGTGCACATTGTATTGATTATCTTAGATGTGAATTGTTATGAATGTGATAGTATGCTCACCATTGTATCGAGCTACGGTGCCGGGTATGCCAGTACCGAAATCCCAATTTATTTAATTAATTATGAAAACTGTTATATGTCATCCTGATCTATATGTGTTGTGCTGTGCTGGTACCCAGGTACTAGATAGAATGGGACGTTGATGCACCCAGAATACCTCTCAGGACGATAGGACCCGCATATAGTATATCGGTGGCTAAGATGCTTGATCCCTTATGCTACGACCCTTGCCAATAGGGGTTTATGTGTCGGATAGTCTGAGCACCTGTGGTCTGTGGAGGTGGGAGAGGCCACGACAGGGGTAGTGATGGCTATCGGGGTTTGCCACTCGGTGGTCATAATGGCATCTATCGGCGTAGGTTCCCTCATGATAATTGAGGTTTCACTGGGGCGATAGGATAAGTGACCCTCAGTGTCTCCCGAGTTATCACAGTAGCATATACTTGACCAATAGAATTGTGTGCTAGGTGGAAAATGAATCTAACATTAGCATGCATCATTCCTTTTGATATTGATTGTATGGTGTATGTGCATTCCCCTTTGCTCCCTCACTAGCTAGTGTAGCTAATCCCATTGTACAACCACTTTTTAGTTTATATGCAAATAACCTCTTGACGAGCACCGTTGGATGCGAATCAAGTGGAGCCGGTGACTGTGACTTGGATGTAGATGTACACCCAAGATTGGTGCCCTTGGGGCAATTATTTCTCATTTAAATTTAGTATTCATTCACAACCATGTATAAACTGTATGTTTACTTATTAGGAGAGATTAAAGGGTTACGAACATTGATATTATGCTATGTGTTATCATTAGAGAACCAATGCTCTATAATTTCACATATTTGAATTTAATTTCGCTTCTGCTAACTCTGTGATTGGAACGATTTATTCATTTTGGTACGTTCCTTTCTATCGTCATAATATGATGACAGGGTGGACTGTGACTCGAGACACTATATCTATGATCTTGGTAGGTGTTGGGATGATGTGTGATTGTCCCAGTCATACCCCTATGTGGTAAAATACCTTACATCGGGATAGGGGCGTGACAGAAAAGGTGGTTATGGGGCTATATACTAGAAAAAGAAATATGATATGTGAAAAGAGGATGGATGCCTGACATGTTAATCCTAGAGGCTTGGTTAGGCTGACCTTGGTGACTGATGCGGGAACTAATCGATCCTTTTCGACAACTCAATGGGTGTATCGCAGGAAGGGGTTAAAAGCCCGCACCAGGGGTACATGTATTGGGGATTGTAGTAGCACTTACCTGCCTTAGTGGTGGTGTTAGGTGGCTAATAAATAAAATGAACTGCACATCATATAGGACTCATATAGTTGTGCTTGCATGTGCATGCATGGTGATATTTCATTCATGGGCTTGGTGGAACTCACACTCTTTTGTATATATTTTTGTTAGATGATCCTGTAGGTGGATGTCTCTGTGGCGGGGAGGCTCATCTCCCAAAGATGAGCTTTGGTTGTTATGATGATATTTGTATGGACCCGGATGAAGGTCATACCGCTGGTGTGAGTTTTTTTGAGTGATTGTTAAGGAAGACCTATGAGGGGGTGCAGCTGACTCAATTTTTGACTCTGGGACTCTTTTTGTTTTTACTTGAGTTCCCTCTTTTATATAGCTTTCTTTCGGGGCTCAGGTTGCCTTGCCCTATTTATATTCTTTTGTAAAGCTGGGTCGAATAGAATTGGGACTGCTGCTGTTTAGAGAGTGAGAGAGAACAAAACAATGTTAGTTGTATATATTTGTTTTCCTTTGTTTTTCTTTCAAGCTTAATGTAAATATAACTTTCCATAGCACTTTGTGTTTTACATCTTGTATTATTGTGGATGTGTGTCTGTGAATGGACTAACAGCTGCTAGATCCTTGGGGTTTGGTGGATTGCTACGGTGCAATTTGGGTCATCTACCTAATCTTCCCAGAGAGTGGTTTGGGGTGTGATAGAGCTTGGTATCAAAGAGAGAAGCTCTTTTTACATTTACAGACAGTGGAATAGGATTAACAACTTGCAAGAATTTAAACATGTAATAATTAAACTAACAGGAGGCAAAATGTAAATTATAAACAATAAAGAAAGATAGAACACTAACAATAAGATTTAATAAAGTTTAAAACATGGCGGAAGCCATTACAAAGATGTCCAAGTTGGAAGTACTACTTCCAGATACAACTAGTAGGGAAGCAAACAAAAGAAAAAGACTGAAAACAAAGAACTACACAAGCCATGACAAAAAAAAAAAAGAGAAATACATAAAGTGAAGTTGAAGTAAAAGACCAAATCCCAAATAAGATACTGAAGCCGAAGGAACTACTCCTGTGGAGGATCATCGCTCTGTGGAGGCCGAACCTATCATGAGTCAACCCGGTAATAGGAGTCCCAGAAATCAAGGCGCTTCTCGAAAGAACCTACTCTCCCCTCCAGGGAAGTGAAACCCTGGTCCATCCGTGATGACCTCTGGGCAAGCTGAGTATGCATACCTCAAAACTATGCCATTATGTCAGCCCAACCATAGGACACAAGCACTTGAGGTCGCACCTATGAACTAGAAGCTCTTGTAGGCTCATAGGGAGGCAGATCTCCAAACTATGTGCCCGGATCCACTGGGTTAGGAGCTCACCCACTCCAGCTCCCTCTGCTGCCCCGTGTCCCTCCTCCATCTCCTCCTCCTCGAACTCTGAGTCACTCTCTAGCTCCTTAACATCTTCATCTTATAGATGGAGGTTTTGCTGATAGGCTTCAACCTATCACCTCCCTTGTACTCACCAGCAAGAGAAACCTCAAAATGTAGGAATACTTGGGTCAGGAAGCTCCCATAGGGCAGGTTCCCATCAGATGGGTTCTGGGCATGATAGAGCATGACCTGCATAAGGGAGGTTGATCACTGGACCCCCCTTGCCTGCCCTCACCAAACAGTAGGTAATATATGCTCAAAGCATAGAAATGCTACCCCGGTTCCCACCCTTAGGGTAGATGTTGTAGGAAATGCACCTACTCAGGATCCTAGCAGTGGACTTGTAATCCCCTTCAAATTTTGGAATTCTTTCAACCCCAGTCAGAGTTTTGAAGACCATCCTCCTAGTCTCCGAAGAAAACATGTCAGAAATATCCATCCTAGGCTTATAGTAGCACCTGTCACTTGTATCTGATAATCCCAAGATCTCTGCCAAAGTGGCTAAAGTAAATCTCATGTCCACCCCTTTTCAGTGCCCAACCTAGGGCATTGAATTTGGCATCGAGCCTGAACTAGTGGAAGTCATCTACTCGTTGTTAAACCTACCCCTGAATGGCTGGGAATTTGAATGAAGGATAGGAACCCCCGATAAGGCATCCAAATATACTATGGAGTATCACCCCTTTATTTGAATCGAATAGAGAGCCCCCGAGGATGTTCCCCTACATACCTGTCAGAAGATGGATTGCAGACCCTTGCAGTTGCACTGCACACAACATAATGTATTGCATGAACTCCAGGTATTCTCTCTCCTCTCCATAAATGTGGGGCCCACACCTAAAAATATGTGTATTTGACCCTAAGTGAGGTGTAGGTGTAAAGCCTAAACCTTGGGCCAAACCCCTATGCAAGTACAGTGTGATACAACTTTGTTGTATTCTCTGGGTGATGCATTGGGCGATGCACACATCACCCAATGAATAGCCCAAAGTGGTAAAAATGAATATTTTAATTAGCAAAAGTGTGGGGACACCCATACAGACCATGGACACTCTCCAGAGGTAGGTGGGAGTCTTGGGCACCATAAATTACCCTTGGACCCCTGTGGACCCCACCAGAGTGGCCAAAATGGCCCAAAATCAGTTCCAAAATGCATTCTTGAAAGTGGACCTAGGCTGCCAAACAGACCCTAGTAATGGCAGGTCTATAAATAGAGGGAATTTTAGAGCTCTAGTTACTGTTCAAATCATGGGAGGAAGAGAAGAGAGAAAAGAGAGGAAAGGAGAAGGAAAAGAAGAAGAAAGGAAGGAGAACCTGGGCAGGCCATCCAACCCAGTTTACTGCAATATATTTAGACCAGTTCAAGTATAAACTTATACCTATATGCTGCCTCTACTGGTTCTCTGTCTATTTCCTTAGATCTCTGCAGTTTTGAGGTGTTTCTGGTCATGGACAGCCCAGATCACCTGGGGGCTGCCATGTACTGCTCCAGATCTAACATGCAAACCGATTGCATGGAAGATCTAAGGTCTTTTATGGGATTTTTACTGTTGTTTCTTACTTGAGACTGAAACCAGCCTCTGTGCCAGACTGCACTGCACTGTTGCACCAAGAATAGGCAATCTGGGCTTGGATCTATGCATGCAAGCAAGTTCTTGCCTGGATCTTGGTAGGGACAGCCTGCTGCCATGGTTTGGCATGTAAATCTGCCCTTACATGCAGCCCAAACCGTGGCCATAAGCTAGAACACAGCTGGGCTGCTATTCTCTGTGCTGACTGGACAGCTCCTGGCTACCAAATAGTGGGCCTAGGTCATGATCCATGTGGACCACTGCAAACCACTCCTCATGGGGTTTACAAAAACCTAACATGCATGTGGGATCGACCTTGGCACTACCTATGGTGAAAAATGCAGGTTTTTGAGCCTGTTCACGTTGCAAACAGGCTTTGGGCAATGCACTAGGCAATGCACACATCACCCAGTGAATCGCCCAGAGAATTAAAAAGGGTTGTTTTACAGATCAGACCTTGGGGGCTTCCACCTATTGACCATGAACAGTGTAAGGAGGTGGTAAATGACCAAAATACCCCTCCTCACATCTGTCCATAAATATCTACACCTTGGGTACCCAAGTGGGCCCCGTAGGGCTTGGAAACCCTACCTATGATGGTCTAACAACACTGCTAACCGAAGGACTGTATTGTGAAACTATCGGGACCATGTACTATGTGTCACACTGATAAATGTCAGACTTAACCCTAAACCTCATTCTCTAGATGACGCACTGGGACATAGACCTAAAGCCCAGTGCAAGACCCAGAGAATTCCAAGTGATACTATATTGAGCACCGAGTCAGACCAGTGAGCGTAGATTAACACTAGGACATCCGAAAACAGTTTGGAATATTAAATAACACAATTCTAATTTATACTATAGGATTTGATCCCGCGCTCGAGGTACACTGCCAGACACCGGTCGGAACTGAAATAGCAACTGAACTTGTAGAACCAGACCAAGGTGAGTGGAATGTCATCGCATATGTAGATGTAACATAAATGATATGCTGAAATTAAATTTTATAGTATTAATACTATGATACACAATTGATTAATAATTCTTAAAATTTAATGCAACACTATGTTGACTGCTGGACATTGTGGTTGAGTTCTCTATGCTAATTATGAATGCTAGACTAGATGTCGTAGCCGGCTTGGAAATGAGGCCTATGGTAGCCCATAGAATGGGATACAGAAGACACCACCCGACTCATACCGTGGCATACAAACATGGGGTTAGAGTTTCATCACCTGTGCTACATACCCTTACAAATAGGGGTCAAGGTGTTGGATGCCTGTGGGAGTGACCATATATATGAGAAAAGAAAAGAAAAGAAAATAAATATGTTTGCACCGGAATGGTGATTATGGGCTATATGCCAGGCTATAAGCCAAAAAAGAAAAGAAAAGAGAAAAAGGGATGGATGCCTCACAGGTTAATCACAGAGGGCTGGTCAAGCTGACCTTGGTGAACGAATGCTGGAGCTGACTGGTCCTCTCCAACAACTCAATGGGTGTACCGCGGAAAGGGGTTAAAAGCTCACACCAGGGATACATGTATTGGGGATTGTAGTAGTACTAACCTGCCTTAGTTGTATTGATAGGTGGCTAATAAATAATTTGATTTGCACATCATATAGGATCATATGGATTGTGGTTGCATATCCATGCATGATGATATGTTTCATTCACGGGCTCAGTGGGGCTCACACTCTATTATATATGTTTTTATATTAGATGATTCTGCAGGTCGATGTCACTGTGGCAGGGAGGCTTATTACCCGGAGGAGAGCCATGGTGGTTATGACAATTATGGTATGGACCACGACAGAGGTTGTGCCATTGATGAGAGTATTCTCAGTGGTTACTGAAGATGACCCATGAAGGGTGCTCTTGATGCTTTTTTTTTTTTTGTCTTGGGGACTCCTTTTTGTCTTTGACAAGAGTTTATCCCCATTTTTGCTTTAGTCTTTTACTTCCTTTTTGGGGCTTGAGTTACCTCGCCCTATGTATATTTTCTTTTTACTTCGGCTGATGTATATTTTAGCTTTTACTATTTTGTTTGTGGGAATGTGTGAGGGAATGATCAAACCTACTTATGTATATTACATCGTTTTCTGTACCGCTACGCTTCTTTTATTTCTCAATGTATTTATAGTTTCTCTCCAGCACTCTGAGTTACATGTCGTATTACTATGGATGTGTGTTTGTGAATGGATTAACTGCTTCTAGATCCGTTGGATTTGGCAAAATGCCGTTATGCAATTTGGGTCACCTACCTAATCCTCCCACGGGGTGGTTTGGGGTGTGACACTTGCACCACCCTACCATTCACAATGTTCTTGAAAGAGAACTTCGCCCAATCTTGGGAATGCTCATACCGAGAGAACCAATATTGATCAAACTCCGGTTCTTTGGATGAGGAATCCTCTTTAGGTGATGGAGATGGTACAGCTGATGACGAAGATGGCAATGGGTCTAACTACAGGCGCTTGCGGGTCACTACCTTCCTTGTCGTGCTGTGTTTGCCACTTGAAGACATGGCTGCAACAAGGTAAGAGGAAGAAGAATAGCGATTTAGGGCATAAACACAAAGAAATTAAACAAAGAAAGAGGAAATGTGGACAGAAATGTAAATAGAAGTAGAAATGTAATGAAACTTACCTTGGGCTCGCGTAGATGCGTGGGGAACTTGATTGGATGCTTGGAAATGAAGGTGGAGTGGCCTACGAACCCTTTAGAGCACAGCCCTGGAGGTTTGGAACTCTCAAAATAAAATTTGGAATGAAAAGGAGAGCTCTCGGACTGTTTATAACTGAGCCCCGATTCTCTGGGCAATGCACTGGGAGATTGAGCCAAACACCCAGTGAAACGCCCAGAGAATGGAAAAACGGCAAGCTTTGAAATTCTCATGAATGGGCTTATGATTCCTACATCATAGAGGCATATTTGAGCCCCTTGAAGCATTTATTGGATAATGTGAATAAACTCAAAAAAAAAAATAATATACTATAAATACTAATAATAAATAATGTACATATTTACATATAATGTAAGATGAACAAATAAGCAATGATGAGAAGCATGTAAAAAAAAATTAATTAAGCAAATACAAGGCAAAACGAAAATTCTTTTTACAACTTGATATGGACATAAAAAAATATATAATATAAATTATACATAAATAATGTATATAACCTTAGTTGTATGAACCTCTGTGTGGGTGATGTCTGTGAAAACCCAAACATAGGTATATAGGAATGTATGGTAGCGTGTAGTTGCGATGTTACGGGAATTTAGACATCACTTATGACACTTTGCCTACATGTAGATCATACCATACCCATAGTCTAACCGGATCATGGATGAAACACAATAGAGCTTAGGGAGAAACAGGTAATTTATTCACCACACCTGTCCCTATCTGAGTAGTGTATTAGACTTGATAGGACACTGTGATTCTATGTGCAACCTCGAGCTGATCCATTTAACTTCCTAATTACGTCATTTCAAATCCTTGTAGTGCTAAGAATAGTTAATAAAATGAGGTTACCATATAAATTAATACCCGGAGCTTTTCCATGACAGGGTCTGACTGTGTTGTTCGGGCTTGGAGACCCCAGCAACATGCTCTACATTAGGCAACTGAGAAAGAGATTAGCTTGGATTCGAGAAATTCAGTCCCGGGCAGAGAAGCAACTAATTGTTTACCTGGCACTTGCAGACACTAGTGGTGCAGTGGACCATGCCATTTACCTTGCCCTAGCAGACGAGGTTAGGAGCGATATAGTATACCTATATATATAGGTGTTTATGACTGGGAAGAGGTTGGAGAGACTCGCATGTTAGGTACAGGTATAGACCAAATAACTATTGAGTAACATAAATCTTTAATTTGTCATCTTGCATAACATACCATGGCATAAAACACATTACATACATAAAACTTTTAGCTACGGTAACTTAGCTAGAGATATCCTTGCCAGTTATCACTTCTTATTGGAATGCTAGCCTTATTACATGAGAACTGTAGAAATGACAACTTATATATGTTAGTTGAAAATTGTAAATTTTCCCCATTAAGACTGTGGGAATATTGAACACAAAGCTTCTTTTAGATATCAATCATGGTCAATACTAGATCTAACCGGGGTGGTCGTCGTGGAAGACGCCCTTGATTTGTTCCAAAAGTTGAGCTACCGAATGGAGCCAAAAGCTCAAAATTTTGAAGTATCAGTTACTTTGCCGAGGGTACCACGAGTCGTCCTAAATCAGGTAACGATGGCTGCCCAAGCTACTGCTGCTGCACCTCAGCCAGGTATGGCAACTGGAGAGGTAAACACCATCATGACCACCATGATGCGAATCATGCAGCAACAACAGGAGTTGCTAGGTCAAATGTCTACACAGTTCACGGCCATTATGCAACAACGAGCAATGCCACCACCACCACCCAACCGGCCCATACAATTTCCACCACCTGTGCCCCAATAAACGGCAGAAGGCTCTACAGCTAAGGTGATGGAGAGATTCAAGAAGCTCCAGCAACCCACGTTTTCCAAATTAAATTCTGAGGCAATGGAGCTGGAGAGAGGGATTAGGGCATTGGAAAAGGCATTCGACGTACTTGAGTGTACGGATGCGCAGAAACTGATATGTTCTGGATATCAGCTACAAAATGAGGTAGAAGCATGGTGGAAGGCAACAAAGTCTAATTTGGAAGCAGTTCATCCTAATCCCACCTGGGAGCAATTTAAAGAAGTCTTCTTTAGAATTATTTCCCTGTGAGTTTTAGAGGCAAGAACGAAGCTGAGTTCTCTGCTCTTGTGCAAGGATCCAAGATCGTGCTGGATTACCAGCCGTAGTTTGAAGATTTATTTCATTTCGCCCCGAAACATATGAAGGGGGAAGCTAGTAAAACAAAGAAATTTGAAAAAGGACTCAAACCAAAGATCGAGTCTATTCTATCGGTCCTAGACATTTAGGACTATGCTCAAATGGTTGACAAGGTGAAGACTATGGAGGACAGATTGGAGGAGAAAGAGAAGGCTACAGCGTCGCCCGGCTTGGGCAAGAGGCCAAGTAACTATCAGAATTTTGGATGGCCGAACAAGGTTTTCCGTGGAACCTTTTCGAGCCCCAGCCCGACTCAGTATCGACTGCAAGATGTGGGCCAAACCCCTTTTTGCCCCATTTATAGTTGGCCTGCCCAACCTGCTACAAGCCACGCGACAACTGCAGCTCTGCCGGTTTGACATGCAATAAGCCAAACAAGCCAGGCCTCTTCTCCAGCCGCGTTGTCCTATAGATGCTACGTGTGCCACAAAGCAGGACACGTGGTCAGGGAATGCATACACCATGGATACAACACACACTTGCCAATCTAGTCCCACGCTCGACCCTTTCAGCCACAGGACAATCTAACGCGAGGAAAAAGTGTTCGCACTGACCAATGAAGAAGCGGAGGTGAATCCCAAGGTGGTGACAGGTAAGTCTGTCTAAAGCTACTAAATTGTAGGAAATAACCTATGGATGCAAGAAAACTTAATTGCATCCTTATTCTATACAAACCCTAGGTACCCTGATTGTCTCGTCCGCCCCAGCGCAAGTGTTATTCGACTCGGGTGCATCCCACTTTTTTGTTTCCAACACTTTTGCAAGTAGGATGACCATCCAACCAACGGACATAAGGCACAATTTAGTAGTTAGAATACCAACTGGCAGTGCCGTGAGCCTGAAGGAAGTATACGACCTCTGTCTGGTGGAAATTTACGAGAAGAACTTAATTGCCCGACTGATCAAGTTCGACATGAAGGACTTTGACGTGATACTAGGCATGGATTGGCTATCTGCCTATGGAGCAAACGTCATGTGTGCAAAGAAGAAGATCACATTCAAGTTGGATGATGGCTCAATTTTCACCTACCAAAGTTTCGATGAAAAAGTCAAAAAGGATAACCCTATCCGCCCTTCAGGCGTGAAAGTTGTTGAATGAAGGATGTCAGGGCTATTTGGCCATGGTGATGAATACCGAGGCAAGGATTAAGCCTTTGGAAGAACTTGACATCGTTAGAGAATTTCCCGACATCTTCCCAAAAGATCTGACCCAGCTACCGCCAGATCGTGAAACAGAGTTCACAATTGATTTGATTCCTAGTGCAACACCGGTATCCAAGGCACCATACCGAATGGCACCTATAGAATTAAAAGAATTGCAAGTCCAATTACAAGATTTGTTGAAGAAGGGATTCATTCGACCAAGTGTGTCTCCTTGGGGAGCACTAGTGTTATTTGTGAAGAAGAAGGATGGTAGCATGCGACTGTGCATCGGTTATCGAGAACTGAATAAACTTATGATCAAGAATCGATACCCGTTGCCATGCATCGATGACCTATTTGATAAAATGCAAGGAGTAAGAGTCTTCTCTAAGATCGATCTTAGGTCTGGATACCACCAATTGAAGATCAAGGGCAGCGACATTCATAAGACAGCATTTAGAACTCGATACGAATATTATGAATTCTTAGTACTATCATTCGGATTAACCAACACCCCAGCTGCATTCATGGACATGATGAATAGAGTGTTCCACAATGTGTTAGACAAGTTTGTCATTGTATTCATCGACGACATTCTGGTCTATTCCAAAAGTAAAGAGGAGCATGCTCAACACCTTAAGTTTGTGTTGCAACGATTGCGGGAGATCCAGCTGTTCAACAAATTCAGAAAGTGTGAATTTTGGCTCCACAAGATAGGATTCTTGGGACATATTGTCACTAAAGATGGCATCAAGGTAGACCCAGACAAGGTGAAGGCGGTTCTCGAGTGGGAGACTCCGAAGAATGCCACCGAGATCCGTAGCTTCTTAGGTTTAGCCAGGTATTATCGTAGATTTATCGAGAATCTCTCACACATCTCGGCACCCATGACAAAGCCAACAAAGAAGGGTGCAAAGTTTAAGTGGATCAATGTTTAAAAAGCTTCTAAGAGTTAAGGAATCGATTGGTGATGGCACCAGTGCTGACCATTCCAGATGGCACCAAAGGCATGGTAGTATACACCGAGGCATCCCAAACATGGGCGGTGTGTTAATGCATAAAGGTAAAGTGGTCACCTATGCCTCAAGACAGTTGAAGGAACACAAAAAGAACTACCCCACTCATAACCTAGAGTTGGTTGCGGTGGTTTTCGCGTTGAAGATTTGGTGATACTATCTCTATGGTGAAAAGAGCGAGATCTTTAGCGACCATAAGAGTCTGAAGTATTTCTTCACCCAGAAGGAGTTAAATATGAGACAGAGACGATGGTTAGAATTTGTAACAGATTATGACTATGAGATTCAATACCACCCTGGCAAGACCAACGTAGTGGCAGATGCATTAAGAAGGAAATCCCAAACTGCATCCCTCGCTTCCTGGGTTGTTAGAGAACAGCTAATAAAAGAAGCTTGGAAGTTCGATCTAGAACTCATGATCGAAGGGATGGCTATATAACTAGCAACCATGGACATACAGTCGTCGATCCAGGAAGAGAAAATTGAGAAGCAACCCCGAGACCCCGATCTAGCCAAGATAATCTGAGAAGTGAAGCATGGTGTCCACAAGGACCCCGACTTCTCATTGGCCTATGATGCGGCATTGAAATTCAGAGATAGATTGTACGTGCCTGGTGACTATAATGTGCATGACTGAATTCTTAGAGAAGCACACAATTCACCTTACTCAATCCACCTTAGGAGCACAAAAAATGTACAAGGATTTGAAGAAGTACTATTGGTGGATCGGAATGAAGCAGACCGTAGCCTATACGTGTCCAAATGCCTCACCTGACCTCAAATAAAGGCAAAAGGGCATAGACCGTATGGGTTATTGCAGCCACTCCCTATCCCTAAGTGGAAATGGGAAAGAATTACCATGGATTTCGTGACCAATCTACCCAACACTAGGAAAGGGATGAATGCAATTTGGGTAATTGTTGACGGACTGACAAAAGCGGCTCACTTTATCCTCATCAAGATAAACTACTTGACGGAAAGGCTCGCCCAAGTATACATTGAAAATGTAATCCGCCTACATGGAGTGCCCATTAGCATCGTGTCCGACAGGGACCCCCAATTTACTTTAAGATTCTAGAAGAGTCTGCAACAGGCACTGGGATCCTAGCTAAATGTCAGCACGGCTTTCCATCCTCAGACGGACGGATAGTCTAAAAGAACCATTCAGACTTTGGAGGACATGCTCAGAGCTTGTATATTAGAAATGAAAGACAGTTGGGATGCCCACATACCCATGGTGGAAGTTGCTTACAATAATAGCTACCACTCCACCATTGGCATGGCACCATACAAAGCTTTATACGGTCGAAAGTGCCGCACACCATTGCATTGGGACGAAGTCGGAGAATGGAAGTATCTTGGGCCTGAAATGATACAGGCAACCTATGAGAAGGTGGATGTGATTAGAGAAAAGATTAAAGCGGCCCAATCTAGACAAAAGAGTTATGCCAACAATCGGAGGAAGGATATTGAATTTGGAGTCGGACAGAAGGTATTTCTCTGAGTTTCTCCAACAAAGGGGTTGCTACGCTTCAACAAGAAGGGTAAACTGAGCCTAAGGTATATCGGTCCATATGAAGTCCTCAACAGAGTGGGACCCATAGGATATCGACTGGCATTGCCACCGTCCTTACAGGGTGTCCATGATGTTTTCTGTGTCAATGCTAAGGAAGTATAATCAATAACCCGACACATGTGCTCTCAGCAGATGAAACTCCTATCAAAACAAAAAGGAGTCCTCAAGATAAAAAGCATCAGAAGCGCCCCTCACTGGTCTTCATCAATAACCACTGAGAATGCTTGCATCATCAGTACGACCTTCGTCGGGGTCCACACCAATAGCATCATAATCACAAGGGCTCTCCTCCTCGTAATAAGCCACCATGCCACAGCGGCATCTACCTGCAGAATCATCTAGAAGAAAAGCATATACAACAGAGTGTGAGTCCCACTGAGCTCATGAGCAAAATATATCATTATGCATGCATATGCAACCACATTCCACATGATCCTACATGATATGCAAGTCCAGATTGTTTATTAGCCACCTAACAATACAACTAAGTCAGGTCAGTGCTACTACAATCCCCAATACATGTATCCCTGGTGTGGGCTTGATTACCCTTTCCCGCCATACACCCATTGAGTTGTCAGAGAGAACCAGCCGGCTCCAGCATCTCCCTACCCAGGTCAGCCCGATCGGCCCTCTAGATTGAACTTGTGAGGTAACTGACTCAATAATAATTTTGCCTTTCGGTGCTTCCCGACATGTAATTCAAGGATAAACTTTATGTGGCATATAGCCATGATTCACCTTTCGGTGCTTCCCAAGCTTGTAGCCTGAGGTATCTCGGCATATTTGCCCTGGGGCATCCCAGCTGTGCTGAGGCTTCTTGACGTAAACGCCCGAGGTTTTACGGTAGTCCTCACAATTATCCAACACCTTAACCCCTGTTGGTAAGGGTGCGTAGCACGGGTGATGAAACTCTAGCCCCATGTCTATATGGCATCGTATGATTAGGGCGGTGTCAATCGTATCCCATACTACGGGCTACCACTGGCCTCATTTCCAAGCCGACTACGGCATCTAGTCTATCAATCACATTCATTATGATAAATTCAAGTAGTATTGATCAACAGTTACACGGTGCGTAATAATTGAGAAATTTTAATTGAATAGGTAACACAACATCATATTTAAAGAATTTAAATTGCTAGCATAATTAATATTGTTACACATACATACACAATAACATTTCACTCACCTGGGTCTGTTTCTAAGAATTCAATTGTAGTTTCAGTTTTGACTGTAGTCTGGCTATAGGCCTCGAGCGAGGGATCAAACCCTAGATATAAATCAGAAATACATCATTTAATATTTTGAACTAGATTTGGATGTCCTAGGGTTGATCTAGACTCACTGGGTTGACTTGGTGTATAGTTGGTCATCACTTGGAAATCTTTGGGCCTTGCACTGGGCCTTAGGCCTCTATCCCAGTGCATCATCCGGAGACTGTGGTCTAGGGCAGAATGGTCATTTATCACATTGGTACATGTCCCTAGGTTATTCAAGCTTCACAGTAGAGTCCCTAACTTGGCAGTGTTGTAGGACCTTCACAGACAGGGTTTCCAAGCCCTACGGGACCCACTTGGGTACCCAAGGCATTTATACATGTGGATAGATGTGGGTAAGGGTATTTTGGTCATTTTCCACCTCCCTGCATTGTTTTATGGCCCATGGGTGAATATCCCCAAGTCAGATCAACAATCCAGCAAAGTTTCATTCATTGGGTGATGTCTGCATCGCCCAGAGATTGCATAACCGGGAACAGGCTGAGATTCCTAGGTTGTAGGCCATTGGCAGTGCATGGATCTTCTCCCTATGCATTTTAGGTCATCATGGACCCCCAAGGGCATACTTTGCACTGGTCCCAATGGATTTTCATCTGGGTCCACCACTTGGCTGCCAGGAGCTGCCCAGATAGTCTAGTGAATAGTAACCCATCATATCTTCAATTGTAAATCATGGTTTTGGCCATAGGCAAGGCTAGCTTCATGTTTATTACTATGATCCAAGGCTGTTACAGCTCAGGGTTAGGTTGCATGCAGTTAGGGCACACTGATCTAAGCCCAGACTGCCTGTTCTTGGTGTAACAGAGCAGTGCAGCTTGGCATAGCCTGGGTTTCGATCTCAGGGGTAAAACAGATATGAAAAATAGCATAAAATGCTCAGATCTTCCATGCATCAGGTTTGCATGGTAGATCTGAGGTGGTTCATGGCAGCCCCCAGCTGTTCTGGTCTACCAATGGCTAGAATAACCTCAACAACTCAAAAATCCATGGAGGAGAATCAGTAGCAGCATCACAGCAGTGGTATGAGTTCAGTTTTATACCTGAAATCAAGCTGGGAATGGATGTAGATGCAAGGTGAGGTCTCCTCCACCTTCTCCTTCTCTTTTCTCTCTTTTCTTTCTTCTCCTTCCCTCTATGGTTTCAGCAGGGCCAAGACCTCTAAATGAGCCTAAGGCACCTCTATTTATAGCCCAGCCCATAACTAGGGTCTGTTTGGCTGTTAAGGCCCCATTTAAAAAGTTTTGACTACATTCTCAGTCATTCTGGGCACTCAGGTGGGGTCCACAGTGATCCAAGAGTATGAGGTGGTCCCTCAGACTCCCCTCAACCTATGGAGGGTGCCCATGTCTAATATGGGTGGTCCCCATAGATCAAATAATAGAAAGACTGCATTTTCCCACTCTGGGCGATGTCTCTGGGTGATGTGTGCATCGCCCAAAGATTTCAGCAAGGCTGGTTCTCTGTGGGCTTGCATAGGGGTTTGACCCAGGGTCAGGGCCTTGCACCCTCATGTCACTCAGGGCCTTTTGCACCTATTTTAAGGGGTGGGTCCCACATCTATGGAGTGGAAAGAGAATACCTGGAGTCCAAGCAGTACATTATGCTTTGGGCCATGCAACTGCAGGGATCTGCAGTCCATCTTCTGACAGGTATGTAGGAAGACATCCTTAGGGTTTCTTCATCAAATTCAATCACTAGAGTGATATTCCACAGTGCGCTTGGATGCCATGTCAGGGGTTCCTGTCCTTCAGTCAAGATTCCAATCAGTCAGGGGCAGGGTTTGACATTTCTCCCCACCTTACAAAAATTTCGTCCTCGAAATTTGCTTACCTTGTAGCTCGAAGAGTTGGGGATACTTCTCTTTCATCTCTTCTTCTTGTTCCCATGAAGCCTCTTCTATAGGATTGTTTCCCCATCTAACATTTACGAAGGCGACCGTGCAGTTACGAAGATTATGTTCTTTTCTGTTCAATTTTTCCATAGGTTATTCTTCATAAGTCATGTCCACGTCCAACTGTTCAGGTTCAATTGAGAGTACATGTGTCGGGTTGTTGATGTATTTTCTTAGCATCGACATATGGAAAACACTGTGGATGCCCAACAAAGATGGTGATAATGCCAGTCAGTATGCTATGGGTCCCACCTTGTTGAGAATTTCATATGGACCAATAACCTCAGGCTCAATTTACCCTTCTTGTTGAAACGTAGCAATCCCTTTGTTGGAGATACCCGGAGGAACACTTTTTCTTCGACATTGAATTCAATGTCCCTCCTTCGATTATCTGCATAACTCTTCTGCCTTGATTGGGCCGCCTTGATCTTCTCTCTAATGATATCCACCTTGTCACAGGTTACTTGTATCATCTCTGGCCCGAGATATCTCTGTTCACCAACTTCGTCCCAGTATAGTGGGGTTTGACACTTTCGGCCATAAAGAGCTTCAAACAGTGCCATGCCAATGGTGGAGTGGTGACTATTATTGTATGCAAATTCCACCAAGGGTATGTGGGCATCCCAACTGTCGTTCATTTCCAAGACACAGGCTCTGAGCATGTCCTCCAGAGTCTGGATAGTTCTTTCTGACTGTCCATCCGTCTGCGAATGGAAGGCCGTACTAAGATTTAGTTGAGTCCCTGGTGCCTTTTGTAAACTTCTCTAAGACCTTGAGGTAAATCGAGGATCTCTATCAGATACAATACTAACAGGCACGCCGTGTAAGCGGACTATATTCTCTATATACAGTTGGGCAAGCTTCTCCATTGAGTAACTTATTTTGATTGGTATGAAGTGGGCTACCCTTGTCAGTCCGTCTACAATCACCCAAATTATATTTATGCCCTTCCTGGTGTTGGGCAGATTTGTCACGAAGTCTATAGTAATCCTTTGTCACTTCTATTCAGGTATAGGGATCGATTGCAATAACCCATATGGTCGGTGTCTCTCTGCCATAATTTGCTGACAGGTGAGGCACTTAAACATGTATATTGCTATGGTTTCTTTGATACCAATCCACCAATAGTACTTCTTCAGATCCTTGTACATCTTCGTGCTTCCAGGGTGGATTGTATAGGGTGAGTTGTGTGCCTCTTTAAGGATTTGGTCTTGGACATCATAATCATCAGGCACGCATAATCTGTCTCAAAACTTCAATGCTCCATCATGAGCCAAAGAAAAATCTGGGTCCTTGTGGACTCCTTGTTGAACTTCCCAAATTATTTTGGCTAACTCGGGGTCCAAAGGTTGCTTCGCAATTACTTCTTCTCGTATCGATGACTGTAGATCCATAGCTGCTAATTGTATAGCCGTTCCTTCGATCATGAGTTCCAGATCAAACTTTTGAGCTTCCTCTAACAACTGCTCGCTTACGACCAAGGAAGTAAGGGATGAAGTCTGAGATTTTTTACTTAACGCATCCACTACAATGTTGGCCTTACCGGGTTGGTACTGGATCTCACAATCATAATCCTTTACCAATTCTAACCACCGTCTTTGTCTCATATTCAACTCCTTCTGGATGAAGAAATACTTCAGACTTTTGTAGTTGTTGAAGATTTCACTTTTTTCACCGTATAAGTAGTGTCGCCATATCTTCCACGCAAAAACTACCACTGCCAATTCTAAGTCATGAGTGGGGTAGTTCTTTTCGTGTTCCTTCAGTTGTCTTGAGGCATAGGCAACCACTTTACCCTTCTGCATTAAGACACCACCCAATCTTGTTCTGGATCCATCAGTGTATACCACCATTCCTCCAGTTCCATCCGGAATGGTTAAAACTGGAGCCATCACCAACTGGTTTCTTTACTCCTGGAAGCTTTTCTCGCATACTTCATACCATTCAAACTTGGCACCCTTCTATGTTAGCTTTGTCATTGGTGCCGAGATTCGTGAGAAATTTTTAATAAACCGTTGGTAATATCCAACCAAGCCTAAGAAACTTCGGATCTCAGTGGCACTCTTCAGTGTCTCCCACTCGAGAACCACTTTCACTTTATCTGGGTCCACTTTAATGCCATCCTTGGTAATGATGTGTCCCAAGAATCCGATCTGGTGAAGCCAAAATTCACATTTGCTGAACTTGGCATAGAGCTAGTGTTCCCACAACCGCTGCAGTACGAAAGTAAGGTGCCGACCATGCTCTTCTTTACTCTTGGAGTACACCAGAATGTCGTCGATAAATACGATGATGAACTTATCCAACACATCATGGAATACTCTATTCATCATGTCCATGAACGCTGCCAGGGCGTTGGTCAACCCGAACAATAAGACTAGAAATTCATAATGTCTGTATTGAGTTCTAAACGTCGTTTTGTGTACATCACCACTCTTGATCTTCAGTTGATGGTACCCGGACCTAAGGTCAATCTTGGAGAAAACTCTTGCTCCTTATAGTTGGTCAAATAGGTCATCAATGCGCGGCAACGGGTATTGATTCTTGATGGTCAGCTTATTCAGCTCATGGTAGTCGATACACAGTCGCATGCTACCATCCTTCTTTTTCACGAATAGTACGGGTGTTCCCCAGGGAGATATGCTGGGTTGTATAAAACCTTTCTTTAACAGGTCTTGCAATTGCACCTGCAACTACTTTAATTCAATGGGTGCCATTCGATATGGTGCCTTAGATACCGGTGCTGCACCAGGAATTAGGTCAATCGCAAACTCTGTCTCACGATTGGGCGGTAGCTGAGTCAGATCTTCTGAAAAAACATCAAGAAATTCTCTGACGACGTCAAGTTCCTCCAAGGACTTTATCTTTGCCTCCGTGTCTATCACAGTGGCCATAGGCGGATAGCCAATCCATGCCTAATATCATGTCAAAATCCTTCATATCGAGCTTTATTAATCGTGCGGTCAAGTTCCTCCCACAAATTTCCACCTGACAGGGGTCATAGACTTCTTTCAAGCTAACGACACTGCCCGTCGGTGTGCTGATTACTAAGTCGTGCCCGATGTCTCTCGGTTGATCTTTCATCCTACTCACAAAGGTGATAGAAATGAAAGAGTGGGATGCGCCCGAGTCGAATAGTACTCGTACAGGGATGGTTGAGACACTCAAGGTACCTAGGGTTTGTATACAACTTGAGTTATGAATATACACTGATTATTCCCTACAACTTAGCAGTGTTCAGTGGACTTACCTGTCAATACATCAGGATTCGCCTCAGCTTCTTCATTAGTGAGCGCGAACACCTTTCCTCGTGTACGATTGTCCCATGGCTAAAATGGTCTAGCGTATGGCTGGTTCGACTAGTTATTGCTATACCTACATAATCTGCATTCTTTGGCCATGTGCCCTTCTTTATTGCACACGTAACACTTATAAGGTGGAACAGCAGGTGTTGAGGCTTGGCTCATTTGACTTGTAGTTGGTCGGGCTGGCGAAGCTGCTGTTGTCGCCTGACTCGTAGCCGGTTGAGCAGGTCGATTGATAGTAGGGCAGAAAGGATTCTGACCCGCTTGTGGCCAACCAAAAGTCTAAAAGTTATTTGGCCTTTTGTTTAACCCGGGCGACGTCGTAGCCTTCTCTTTTTCCTTCTCTTTAAATCTATCTTCCATGGTCTTCGCCTTGTCGACCATCTGAGCATAATCCCAGATGTCCACAATTGATAGTACTGACACAATCTCAGGTTTGAGTCCCTTCTCAAACTTCTGCGTCTTACTAACTTCCCCTTTCAAGTGTTCCGGAGTGAAATGGAATAGATCTTCAAATCGTTGTTGATAATCTAGCACTAACTTGGTCCCTTGTACCAGTGCAGAGAATTCAGCTTCCTTCCTATCCCTAAAGCTCTCTGGGAAGTAGTTCTTGAAGAAAACCTCTTTAAATTGCTCCCACGTGGGATTCGGATGAGAGGCTTCCAGATTTGGCTTAGTGGCCTTCCACCAAGCTTCAGCCTCGTTCTATAGCTGATAACCTGCACATATCAGCTTTTGCGCATCCGTGCACTCGAGGACATCAAATGCCTTCTCTAATGAGCTAATCCACCGCTCTAGCTGCATTGCCTCAGAGTTCAACTTGGAAAATATGGGTGGTTGGAGTTTCTTAAATCTCTCCATTACCTTAGCGATAGAGTTTTCTGCCAAGTGTTGAGGCACAGGTGGTGGGAAAAGTACAGGCCGATTGGGTGGTGGAGGTGGTGTTGCACGCTCATGCATCATGGTTGTAAACTGCGTAGACATCTGACCCAGTAATTCTTATTGTTGCTGCATTGTTCGCATCATAGTGGTCATGAACACAGTTACCTCACCGGCTACCATACCCGACTGAGGTGCCGCAGCAGTGGCTTGAGCAGCCGCTGGTGCTCCTAACGAAGCAGCCAATGCTTTAAAATTCTGGGCCTCAGTTCCATTTGGCAGTTCAACCTCCGGTATAACACGAGGACGTTTCCCTTTACGACCACCTCAAGAACTTCTTGTGTTGACCATGGTTGCTTTCCTGAAAAGAGCAACACACTCAATAATCCAACACTTCCTTTTGAGGTCAATAGATTAATTCCTAGTTACGACATGTACATACCTATTCCACAATTCCAGTGAGATTTTGTTGTCATACTAGCAAGGTGGATTATTATATTTATATTCATTATTGCATGGATATTTTTTATTTTTTTTTTGAAGTGTTTCCTTTTTACTTGTGTTCTTATCCTTTAGGTATTTTATGCGATGACAAGCTATGCATGACACTATATGATAGTTTTTAATTTTTTTTTAAACCAAAAATCTTTTAAATATTACCTGAGTCTAATAGGCAAGTAATTCCTGCCTCTTTCCAAGCATAAATTTTAGTATGTGCAGGTGTTCTATTTTGCTCCTAACTTCGTCAGCCTATGACAGGTAAATAACTCGGTCTTCTAGTCCACTATTTACTGCAAGTCCCAAGAAGAAAGCCAAGCGGTTCTCCGCATGAAGCAATAAATTTTGTATCCTAAATAGCCTCCTTAGTTGCATAATGTAGCTCATGCTGTCGGGGTCTCCAGGTTGGAATGGGGTAGTCTGGTCCTGTCATGAAAAGGTTCTAAGCATCAAGTCACTATAAATACTTAATTAAAAGAATTAAGTACATGGCTGTAGGGATAACTTATGAGCAGGAAAAAATAAATGGGTTGGCTCGAGGCGTCTTAGCGTCTAATGGTTCAACTTAACTGTTCGATCTATTGGATACTATTCTTGGTTGACCTAGGTGATGGGTAGGATGAGTCCTATGTACCCTAATCTCATAGATATGTATTACAACATACCTAAATATCTATGTTCAAATTTGCATAGCATCAATCCACTTGGTTCATACACGCATGGTACTAGGCATACATCGTCAAATATTTATGTACACACTATTGGGTCAAAAAATTGTTCAAGGGTCCTTTCGAGTGTTGTAACCTGCAAAAGAACCAGGGGATGGCAAAGGAGAACCGGTGTGGTTCCAGCCTAGGACTCTTCAATGCCAAAGTCAGATCTCCTGAGCAAACAGATGAAAAATAGTATTCAAGCTGAGTTTATGGGGTAGAGTACCTTCCCTTTTATAGTGGGGTGTGGCAGTGTGGAGTGTCCCGGTTGATGGTGAGTAGTCTTCGTAGTTGATAGAGTCCCTAAGTAGTAGGGCTCATCATTGATTGGTCGTCTTCCCGTGAGATGTAGTGTCATGATAGACTTGGTATCCTTGATGGATAGACCTATCTATGTGGTAGATGAGATTCCTGGTGTATGAGTCCATACAGACTACGTGACTGGTAGGCGGTGGCCTAGAGTCCCGGAGATAGTGTGTGTCTTATAAATGGTGACGGTGGTACTCTGATCTACGTCTGCCCGGTACCCGCACCTCAATCCATGTGTCTGTGCATGCACATAAGGGTCCGCACCCAAGGAAGGTCAACGCCCAAGGGGGGTTGGCGCCCAAGGGTGGCTGCACCCAAGGGGGTTCGTGCCGGTGGATGTCGGTGGTCGGCGCCTGTGCTTGGTCTTCTCTTGGCCCCGATATGGTCCACCTCCTTGGGCCAGGCACATGGCAGCCTCTGATTGGTTGGTGTGATTTTGGGTTTATCATTTGCCCCCCACTCTCTTGGATCAAAATGTCCAAGAGAGTAGACTTTGCATTTTTGCTTTGAGCCTTGGTGGTTGTCGAACCTTGGTGGCTTCGAGCCTTGGTGGCGTTGCACTTGATGGTCTACGGACCTTGGTGGACTTGTGCCTTAGTGGTCAACGGACCTTGGTGGCATTGTGCCTTGATAGTCTATGGACCTTAGTGGCATTGTGTCTTGGTGGTCAACGGACCTTGGTGGCATTGCGCCTTGGTGGTCTACGGACCATGGTGGCATTGCGCCTTGGTGGTCTTGGGACCTTGGTGGCATTGTGCCTTGGTGGTCTACGGACCTTGGTGGCCAACGGGCCTTGGTGGTATGACGCCTTGGTGGTCTACGGACCTTGGTGGCATTACGCCTTGGTGGTCTATGGACCTTGGTGGCCAATGGGCCATGGTGGCATTGTGTCTTGGTGGCCAACGGGCCTTGGTGGCATTACGCCGTGGTGGTCTACGAACCTTGGTGGCCAACGGGCCTTGGTGGCATTGTGCCTTGGTATTCAAACCATCTCGAACTCCATGAACTTCTCACACTCTGCCTCTAAACCTCAAACTCGTGACAAATATGACGTCTCGTACTTCCCTTCTTTTTTTTTTAACTCGAATTGGTCTTTGGCCACAAACACATCTTCGCTCGAACTTTCATGAACTTCGACCTTAGACCTTGGACCTCGATCCTTGAACCTCGAACCTCAAACCTTGTCCCTGCCCATGGCCTGTCGCCTATGGCCCTTGGCCGTGGCCCCCTTTATATTTGGTTGATATTGACTCGAATTGGTCTTTTGGCCACAGACACATCTTCGCTCGAGCCTCGACCTCAAACCTTTGTGAACTCTAACCTTGGACCTCGGACCTCGATCCTTGATCCTTGAACCTTGAACCTTCGTGAACTTCAATATTGGACCTCGAACCATCGTGAACTTCAATCTTAGATCTTGAACCTCAAACCTCGATCCTCGAACCATCGCAAACTTTGATCTTGGACCTTGGACCTCAAACCTTGAACCTCGAACCTTCACAAACTTTGATCTTGGACGTCGGACCTCAAACCTTCATAAACTCTGACCTCGAACCTCGAACCTCGTCCATGCCCATGGCTTGTCGATCGAGGTCCTTGGCCGTGGCCAAAGACCCCCTTTTTATCTTTCTTTCTTTCTCTCTTGCTTTTTCACTTCTTACTTTTTGAGTCTTCTCCTCTGCCTTGCACTTGGTCTTCATCTTTCGTTGCCCCCAAGGTGTTTGCCTTTGGGTGGCAAAGAGTCGTGTGCCACCTCTTTGTTTCTTGATTGCTGCCACTTGTTCTTGCCCAGCCATTGGGCTTTGGCTTATTTTGTAGCGTGCATGCTTAGTGCTTGGCCTTTGCTTTGTGCTTACATTCATGCTCGTTGGTCTGTGCCTAGCTCACCCTAGCTACTCAATCAATGCGTCCGTGGTCCGTGCCTATTGGATCGACACCTCCCAGGGGTCTGTGCCTGTGTTTGATCGATGCTTGTTCGTGCTCCACGCCTGCTTGATCTACGCCTTCCATGGTCCATACCTATACTCGATCCACTATCCATCGGTCTGTGCCTGCGCTCAATCGATGCCCTCCATGGTCCGTGCTTGTTATTTGATCGACACCCATCTGCGTCCACGCCTGCTCCATCAATGCTAAATCGTGCCTCCTTGATCAACGCTCATCCATGTCTGTGCCTGCTTGATTGACACTGGTCTGTGCCTACTCGATCAATGCCTACCTAGTGGTCCACATCCATCCAGCTCGATCCGCCCCCGTGCTGCTTTGATCTATGTCTGGTAAGAGTTGTTTCTTCTTATTTTTTTTTTTTTTTTTTTTAATAAGTGATGCCCATTGATGACGACCATGGCCCTTTGGCTGTGGCCTCTTGGTTATGGTCTTTTGGCTGTGGTCTCTTGTCTGCGGTCATTGGCGGTCATCCTCGGACCTCGACCTCTTGCTTTCTTTACAGTCTTCCGACGCTGATCTATTGTTATCCTGTGGCTTGGCATCAATCACCTTCTTTCGAGCTTGTAGTGCCTCGGCCATGTTGGCAAACTCATTATACTGCTCTAGAAGCTCCTTCATGGTCCTGGTCTCATGTCGCGCCAGGTCCTTGATCAAGTCCAGGTCTCTAATACCCCCAGCCAAGGCTGCATGCTGGGTCTGGTCGTCTAAGTCTCTGACCTCCAAGGACTCCTTGGTGAACCTGGTGACGTACTCCCTGAGGGACTCCCCAAGGTTCTGTACCATGTTCAGTAGATTGACTGTGGTCCTCTTCTACTTGACGCTGCTCTGGAAGTAGGTGACGAACTGTCCACATAACTCTGCAAATGAACTTATCGACCTCGATCGCAGTCTGGAAAACCATGATGTAGCTGTACCCTTGAGGGATGCAGGGAACACTAGGCAGGAGACCACATCTGATCCCCCATATAAGGTCATCATCTCATTGAAGTAGTTGATGTGATCATTGGGGTCCGTGGGACCACTATAGAGTTCGAAGGTGGGTAACCTGAACCTGGAGGGGAGTGTTGCTGCCATGATCTCTGCCGAGAATGGATGTTGCCCGGGTGTCAAGTATGTCTCGCTGTTGGTCTACTTCTTCAATCCTTCCAGCTTCTCATCTAAATCTCAGAGTCTCTTGTCTAGCTCCTCTTCTCGTGACTGTCTCTCACGTCTGGCTGGATGTTCACTACGACCTCGCTCTCGACCTCTTCTTGAAGTTCCCTCCCATCTTGAGTATTGGCGGGATGGCGAATGGTTATGTCGTGATGACCCCTGGCATGAATGTGAGGGGCTTTCTTCTCGATAGGTCTGGCTCCGCCCTGGTGTGTGACTTCCTTCTAGTTGACCTTGGAACACCGACCTCCTAATTGAGCCTTCTGGACTGGGTACCACGGATCGGTGCGATGGTGTTCTCCCATGGTCTGATCATACTAGGAGGTCTGTTGTTATCCTAAGATGCTGGGAGGGATCTTCCCGCTGTCTGGTGTGCCTCTCAGACCTATCACTCCTGGGAGGTGTCCTCCTAGAGCTCTATCCCCATCGAGGATCTATCCTATGACGGTGGGATGTTGCACGCTGCCTCAGGTAATCGCAGAAGAGTTGTTGGTCACGAAGGATTTGGCACTGCAAGCCATTGATCTGACCTACAGTCACTGGTGCATTGGGATCAAGTAATGGCTCCACGGTGGCTTCGATGGTTGCTTCAGGGTTGAGGTTAACTGCCTCAGCCTGGTCGTTCTCTGGGATCTCTTCCTCGTGAAAGATGTGGTCATTAACCCTGTGACGTGAGCCCTCTGGAGGAGGTGATGCATTCCCCTCCCTCGGGGCATTGTTGGTGGAGGGAGCGGTCTTCTTGCCTCATGGTGCCATTACTGAACAGGTATAGAAACAAGCTAGTAGATATGATGGCTAGCGTCGTTCCCACAGACGGGGTCAATCTGTTGCAACAGAAAATCGTTCAAGGGTCGTTTCAAGTGCCGTAACCTGCAAAAGAACCAGGGGATGACAAAGGAGAACAGGCATGGTTCCGGCCTAGGACTCTCCGATGCCAAAGTCAGATCTCCTGAGTAAATAGATGAATAATAGTATTCAAGCTGAGTTTATGGGGTAGAGTACCTTCCCTTTTATAGTGGGGTGTGGCGGTGTGGAGAGTCCCGGTTGATGGTGAGTAGTCTTCGTAGTTGATAGAGTCTCTGAGTAGCAGGGCTCATCTTTGATTGGTCGTCTTCCCGTGAGACGTAGTGTCATGATAGAGTTTGTATCCTTGATGGATAGACCTATCTACGTGGTAGATGAGGTTCCTAGTGTATGAGTCTGTCCAGACTACGTGATTGGTAGGCGGTGGCCTAGAGTCTTGGAGACAGTGCATGTCTTGTAGATGGTGACGGTGGTACTCTGATCTACGTCTGCCCGGTACCTGTGCCTCAATCCATGTGTCTGTGCGTGCACATAAGGGTCCGCGCCCAAGGGTGGTCCACCCCCCAAGGGGGGGTTGGCGCCCAAGGGAGGTCCACGCCCCAAAGGGGGTTGGCGCCCAAGGGTGGCCGCACCTAAGTGGGTTCGCGCCTATGGATGTCGGTGGTCGGTGCCTACGCTTGGTCTTCTCTTGGCCCCGATATGGTCCACCTCCTTGGGCCAGGCACGTGGCAGCCTCTGATTGGTTGGTGTGATTTTGGGTTTATCACACACTAATTACATATAGGCATAGGCATATATATTTATCACCATTTATTTACATACAAAAGAAAATAAAATTCCTAAATTCCCTATGTATCGTATATATATTCTTTTACATTCCTCAAGCATTAACTTAGCTTTCTTTGAACATAATATTTTAATTTTTTATTATTATTATTATTATTATATATAAATATTTTTTTTTAATATTTCTTTTATATGCATATTTTATCAAAATTAATGTTTTTGTGTTTATTGAAGCATTTACAAGCAAAAACCAAAATTCCATAAGCTGTTATATAAAAACAGCAACAATTTAATCTCTAGGCGATGCATCCAGGCGATGTCTCTGGGCATTGGATGCATCGCCCAGAGAATCGAGACCCAGTTATATTAGTCTAAGAGGGTCCCATTCCTCCTCATTTCTTCTCTAGAGCTCCCCAAACACCTAGGGCAGAGCTTTGGTGCCTAGTGTGACATCTTCCACATCATTTTCTTGCATTTCCTTGGTTCTCCCGATATTCTACGCAAATTTAGGTAAGATTCTTTACTCTTTTTCCTTACATTAGGTTATTTTATTTATTTTCCTTGTTTTGGCTAGGGTTTTCTCACTTTCTTTTGCCCTAACTATTTTTTTTCTCCCCTTTTTGCAGCCTAATGTCTACTAGCCATAGAATGGCAAGGAAATCTGTAGCACGCAAGAGACTACAGTCCGAGAGCGAGCACTCTTCTTCTTCTTTTGTGCCTCCTACTTCTCCTAGGGAGGATTCATCATCCGAGGAGCCGGATTTTGATCGGTTCTTATTCTCTAGGTATGAGCATGCTAAGGATTGGGACAAGTTTAGGTCCCTAAAGATTGTAAATGGAAGGGTGGTACAGGTGGATGACTTCCACTAGTACAATTTGTTCACTAGGTTCAACATTCTGGGTTGGGCCTCTATGCTATCACTTACAGAACCTTGTTATCCTAACTTGGTTCGTTACTTTTACTACAACCTAGTGCCATTTGGGGCACGGGAATTTGGATTGGAGAGCAGAGTCAAGGGGGTGGACATTAGACTGACCACTGCCACCTTAGCAGGGATCCTATGGCTACCAGATTTTGATGAGAGATGTTATTATAAGCCCAGGGTTGACATTTCTGATATGTTCTCTTTGGAGACCAGGAGAAAGGTCTTCAAAGCATTGACTGGTTCTGAGAGCACTCCTAGGTCTGAGGCTTCTTATAAGCCCAGTGCTCGCATCATCAGTAGATGTGTTTCATACAACATCTACCCGAAAGGCGGGAACAGAGGAAGTATCTCTATGATGAGGGCCTACATCACATATTGCCTACTAGGAGTGGGCAAGGGGGTCCAGTGTTAAACCTCCCGTATCTACTTCTTCAAGCTATGCTATATCACGCCCAAAACCCTTCAGATGGGAACCTTCCATATGGAAAGTTCCTTACTTTGGTTTTCAGACACTTCGAGGTTCTCTTTGGGCGGTGAATATATGGAGAGAGACAAGTCTAGGCCCATCAACAAGACCTCGATCTTGAAGATGAAGGTACCAGGGGAGCCATGTAGTGATCTAGAGGAGGGGGATCAAATGGAGATGCAGGGCGATGAGGAGTCGGGGGAGATGCAGGGTGATGAGGGAGACATTTAGGGAGATGAGTACGGTGACTTTGAGGGGATTGGTGAGCAGTTTACTGACTTGCCCCCATATGAGGAGACAGGTGCCACTAGTTCGCATGTTGTTTGCAAGAAATAGTACCCGCAAGCGTACGGATTAATCATAGCTACGGGTCGAACTCAGAGAGATGTACGCCACTCTATTTTACTCACTTTAAAGCAATGCAAAGTGAACCAAATTAAAGTATTAAATTAATCTAACAAAAATTAGCGCATCCTAACTCACAAGCATCTAACAAATTAAATTGGCGACTTAACACATATCCATCTAACCTATCAAACTAACACGGATTGAAAGGGATAAATTATAGCCACACATCACAACCACATAAAAAAACAAAAGAAGAAGAAGGAGAATGAGAAGAAGAAGAGAGAATGAGATAGAAGAAAGGGAGACTGAGTTTAAGAGTTTAGAGAGTAAAAACCTGGATGTGCTTACATGAATGTAGTTGAAGAGCTTGAATACTTGAACAAACCTTGCATGGCTTCCTCTTCTAAATCTCCAAGTCTTGTCATCAACTTAGGAACTTAGACTAGAAAGTTTGGAACTAAACTAGAATTATTACAACCATATTGAAGACATGAAATTAAAGCATGAATCAAAAGCATTACAACTATGGAATTGAAAGCATGAAATCAAACTAGAACTTAGAAAGCCAAAAACTAGGAGAAGAGAAGAAGAAATTTCACTAATAATTGAACTAAAAACTGAATTAAAACTAAACTAAAACTAACTAAAAAAATTGAACTAGAACTAACTTGTTACAACCCAAAGGGCAAGGGGTATTTATAGGGGGAAGGGAGAAGAAAGAAGAGGGAAGTGGTAGGAGAAATATTCCCTAAGAAAAGACAATATTCTCTTCTCCTTCCTCCTTTACAATGCCTTGAATCCCAAGAAAAAAAAGAAAAAATAGAAACTAAGAGAGATAAAAATCTAAGCTACATAAACCTTCTATTTCTCAAAAAGTAACTTTCCTATTCTATTCTTATGCTTCCTTTTCCTTGTAGGTGTCTTCTCCAAGCAATGAGATCAAGGCATCTTTTACTTTCAACCTTCCAAGGATAAGAGAATATTTTTCAAAATAAATCTATCCCAAGTAGAATTCCAAAAGTGCCCTTGAAAAGTTGGAAGAGAGAGAGAGCAAGGGTGATGACTAGGATTCCACTCACAATTAATAAAATGTCAAATCTGTCATTCAAAAAAATGTGGAGCATGGGATGCCTATATGGGCCTTACTGTTGTATTTCTTACGAAAAATCACCCAAAATAGACCCAAATTTCGTCCAATTTGGAATTCGGGAGCCCAATATATCTCAAGTTGAAGTTGGACTGCTCTAGAGCCTTCCAAATGGAATCTTTCGGTTGACAGAAAGATAACTTCTGATAATTATGCTAAGGCCTCTGGAATCCAAACTTTCGCTATACTATGTCCCCAGCCGATTTTCAATAATTACAAATAAACCCCTATAGACCATTTTCGCGCATCGTTACGGAAACGGCCGTGACTTCTTCGTTTCAACTTGGAATCAAGTGCCGTTTGAACCGTTGCGAAGCTGACTCGATGGGCTACGTATCCATACTATTAACACCTCAAAATTATGCTAAGGGGCCCACTGTACTCACATTCAAATTTGACTGATTGGCTTGATTCTTTCAGTGTTCAATCCAAACTTGATTTTCTCGACTTCTGGGCGCTTCCAACTATTCTTAGCATCTTTTGCTCCATTTTCACAAGAATTCACCTAAAACCTAAAAAGCACAAGAAAGCACCAAAGTAACTCTGTCTAATGTGATAAAATGTATGCTTTATGCCCTAAGATTTCACACATAAATGTGCTCATCCCATGTGCCAGAGTCCTCTGAGTGGTCACAGGTGATGTCTCAGTTCCAGAGTCTCAGCACTCAGCTCACTGATATGGCAACCATGATGGATCGGGGCTTCTTGTCAGTTGAGGGTAGAGTGGGATCTGTGGAGTAGTGTCTACACTTCTGGGATACCTTCTATCGTGTTAACTCACGCCAGTCTCAGCCTCCACCAGGTGACCTACCTCCACCTAAGTAGTACTCCGGCCAGCTTCTACATGTTCTAGCCATGTAGTCCTAACTTTTATCTCAGACCTTTTTATAGATTATGTAGTAGTTTTTTTTTTTTTGTTTGTGGTGTATGTATTTTTTTTCTGCTTATGTAAATTGAAAGTAGTACTTTCAATCAAACTTCTTGTAGTGGTTCGGCCACAGTTTGCTTTATATTGATGTAATTATGCATCTATGTTTTAATTACATCTACCTCCCCTGCAACTTTTACTTTATTACATGTTTTAATGTTGGTAGCTTATTATATCTATTCTGCATCCCGTGAATGTAAGAAGAGCCTTGCGCTCTGATACCAAGCTCTGTCACACCCCAAACCACCCCCTGGGAGGATTAGGTAGGTGATCCGAATTGCATAATGGCAATCTGCCAAATCCCATGGATCTAGAAGCAATTAATACATTCACGATACCACATTCGTAACATTACCATAGGTAAGATCAGAGTGTTGCAGATAATCTACAATTGTAACCAAGGAAAGAAAGCGTAGCGATGCCGGAATGATTGTGATATATATACAAATGTATGTTCTGAAACATTCCCCAGTACAACCCACAACTGAAAAGTAAAACTGACATATACATAAGCAAAAAAGAAAAGTACATATATATACAGGGCGAGATAACTCAACCCCAAAAAGGAAAGAAAAGACTAAGACAGAACCAAGGACGGGGATAAACTCCTATCAAAATAAAAAGGACTCCCCAAGATAAAAAGCATCAGAAGTGCCCCTCACTGGTCTTCATCAATAACCACTGAGAATGCTCGCATCATCGGTACGACCTCCGTCGGAGTCCACACCAATAGCATCATAATCACAAGGGCTCTCCTCCTCGTAATAAGCTATCATGCCACAGCGGCATCCACCTACAGAATCATCTAGAAGAAAAGCATATACAACAGAGTGTGAGCCCCACTGAGCTCGTAAGCAAAACATATCATCATGCATGCATATGCAACCACATTCCACATGATATGCAAGTCCAGATTATTTATTAGCCACCTAACAATGCAACTAAGTCAGGTCAGTGCTACTACAATCCCCAATACATGTATCCCTGGTGTGGGCTTGGTTACCCTTTCCCGCGATACACCCATTAAGTTGTCAGATAGAACCAGCCAACTCCAGCATCTCCCTACCCAGGTCAGCCCGACCAGCCCTCTAGATTGAACTTGTGAGGTAACAGACTCAATAATAATTTCACCTTTTGGTGCTTCCCGAAATGTAATTCGAGGATAAACTTTATGTGGCATATAGCCATAATTCACCTTTCGGTGCTTCCCAAGCTTGTAGCCCAAGGCTTCCCGGCATATTTGCCCTAGGGCATCCCAGCTGTGCTGAGGCTTCCAGGTGTAAACGCCCGAGGTTTTACGGTAGTCCTCACAGTTATCCAACACCTTAACCCCTGTTGGCAAGGGAGCGTAGTACGGGTAATGAAACTCTAGCCCCATGTCTATATGACATCGTATGAGTCGCGCAGTGTCAACCGTATCCCATACTACGGGCTACCACTGGCCTCATTTCCAAGCTGACTACAGCATCTAGTCTATCAATCACATTTATCATGATAAATTCAAGCAGTGTTGATCAGCAGTCACACGGTGTGTAATAATTGAGAAATTTTAATTGAATAAGTAACACAGCATCATAATTAAAGAATTTAAATTGCCAGCATAATTAATATTGTTGCACATACATACATGATAACATTTCACTCACCTGGGTCGGGTTCTAAGAATTCAGTTGTAGTTTCAGTTCTGACAGCAGTCTGGCTATAGGCCTCGAGCACAGGATCAAACCCTAGATATAAATCAGAAATATGTCATTTGATACTTTGAACTGGTTTTGGATGTCCTAAGGTTGATCTAGGCTCACTGGATTGACTTGGTGTATAGTTGGTCTTCACTTGGAAATCTCTAGGCCTTGCACTGGGCCTTAGGCCTATGTCTCGATGCATCATCTAGAGATTGTGGTCTAGGGAAGAATGGTCATTTATCACATTGGTACATGTCCCTAGGTTATTCAAGCTTCACAGTACAGTCCCCAACTTGGCAGTGCTACAGGACCTTCACAGACAGGGTTTCCAAGTCCAACGGGGCCCACTTGGGTACCCAAGGCATTCATACATCTGGACAGACGTGGGGAGGGGCATTTTGGTCATTTTCTACCTCCCTATACTGTTTTATGGCCCATGGGTGAAGATCCCCAAGTCAGATCAGCAATCCAGCAAAGTTTCATTCACTGGGCGATGTCTCTGGGTGATGTCTGCATCTCCCAGTGCATCGCCCAGAGATTGCAAAACCAGGAACAGCCTAAGATTCCTAGGTTGCAGGCCATGGGCAGTGTATGGATCTTCTCCCTATGCATTTTAGGTCACCATG